>NC_140165.1:276348283-276503799 GCF_963971535.1 Notolepis coatsorum
GTGTGGGCACACGTGATGAGTGGTGGTCGGTGATCGGTCGGGACTCCTGGGAACTGTTCCCGGGGGTGGAAACGGGGGGGGTAGCAAAACCTGGCCAAAACCGTCTTTGGAAGTGGTATGTTCTTTAACAGCAACAACCTCTTCGGTTTTGTAACTGGGGGAATCTTTTATGACTGTTTGATAACTATTTCGTGGTGCTACTTCATTCCGGTTCTATCAGCATTCAGCATCTGGTCATTCTCCATCAGTCTCTAATCTCATCTGGCGCAAGGCAAGGCGCGAACTGCTTACCTAACTAGTGTTCTGAGGTAACTTAAAGGGGCAGTGAGGCAATTCAAAGGATTTGGTCAAAACGTTGTTAACCTCACATATAACCAAATAACATTAACTGTTTATGTTCTTATTCAATGGCATTAACTATTTATGTTCTTATAATTAATTAGTTATGAATCTGAAACCTGGGTTACACGTGTTTCATGTGTCCTTGCTTAAACCTGTGTCGGAGAGCGGTCTATCTGCCCCAGTTGCTGCACCCCCACCTCCGCGAGTCCTACAGGATGGCGACCCAGTCTGGACAGTGAGTAAGCTGTTGGACGTCCGAGGTCGGGGTCGGGGCTTCCAATATCTGGTGGACTGGGAGGGGTACAGCCCGGAGGATCGCAGTTGGGTTCCCTCCTCGTACTTGGCTGATCCGGCATTCCTGGAGGAGTTTTACCAGCAGAATCCTGAGGCTGTGGGGAGGTCGCCCGGTGTCTCCCGTCAGAGGGGGGGTACTGTTGTGAGGACTGCATCTGAACAGGTGCCTCAGCCTGATAGTTCCCCCCAGATGTCGCGTGGTGCTGTCACTCAGTCCTGACACGCATGCTTCCCTAGACACGGTCGTTCCACACCGGCTGCAAATCTACAATCAGAGGCTCCTGTCTCTTTCCCAGTGACGGAGGGGAGTATAAACGTTTGACCAGCCCTGGGGACAATGCGAGTTCGTTCTGCCTGGAACAGTAGGTTTGCGTCGTTACCTTTTCTTGACTATTTTGTCTATTGCTGCGTATTGAGATTGCATTTGAGAATTCTGACTTTTGTTGAACCCTCGTTTTGTTGGATTTGCGTATTGTCTCTACCGGCTGGTAATCTAACGAACCCTCGTTTTCTCCCCTGTAGCTTTGTTAATTGCTTGCTGGTTAACTAACCCTCACCTCTCTCTCTTTTTTTCGTCTAGTGTGGGGGACGCCGTCCCCGAAACCGCCACGCTCGTTGTTTTCTTCCGCTCGCTTGCCACCCCGTGTTTTTCCCCCCCTTGCCTGCCCCTCGTGTTAAATGTTCGTATGCAAAATATTGTGGTTCCCTGCTTTAGTCTGTTGACACATTTATATACTAAAAATGCTTGTGTAGTCCTGTGTCATACCTACATGTCATATAACTGAATTGTATAGAAACAACTCACCAAAAGTGACTATTGCACAACTGATTTGACAAAAAAAATCCACCATGGGGGGGAAACCCCCCCTTCTCCCCCCCCCCCCCCATCCTCGCCATACCTTGCCTTTTACTGAAATGACGCCACTGATCAGTACCCATATATACAATGTTTATCAATCAAATACAAAATACAATATCAAAATACAATATCAAAATACAAAAGGTGAACCGGGGTCAAAAGCCCTTGGAAGTCCTTGTATTCAAGTTCAATCAGTTCGTATCATAGAAGTTCTTGTGACTCAAGTTCAATTAGTTCGTTAATTCCTGATCCACTTCCTCACTGGGAGTGAGAAAGGCAATTCACAATCCTACCCGATTATTGAGGCAACGGTCCGGGCAGTTTGTATGTGGTAACAAGGGTAACAGATCAGGCTCCTGGGTATAGCCCTGATCTATATCTGAGGTTCTTTGGGTTGGCTCGCCATCTTGTGTCGGTCCGGCACACTGCCTCATCCCGTGTGGGCACACGTGATGAGTGGTGGTCGGTGATCGGTCGGGACTCCTGGGAACTGTTCCCGGGGGTGGAAACGGGGGGGGTAGCAAAACCTGGCCAAAACCGTCTTTGGAAGTGGTATGTTCTTTAACAGCAACAACCTCTTCGGTTTTGTAACTGGGGGAATCTTTTATGACTGTTTGATAACTATTTCGTGGTGCTACTTCATTCCGGTTCTATCAGCATTCAGCATCTGGTCATTCTCCATCAGTCTCTAATCTCATCTGGCGCAAGGCAAGGCGCGAACTGCTTACCTAACTAGTGTTCTGAGGTAACTTAAAGGGGCAGTGAGGCAATTTAAAGGATTTGGTCAAAACGTTGTTAACCTCACATATAACCAAATAACATTAACTGTTTATGTTCTTATTCAATGGCATTAACTATTTATGTTCTTATAATTAAATAGTTATGAATCTGAAACCTGGGTTACACGTGTTTCATGTGTCCTTGCTTAAACCTGTGTCAGAGAGCGGTCTATCTGCCCCAGTTGCTGCACCCCCACCTCCGCGAGTCCTACAGGATGGCGACCCAGTCTGGACAGTGAGTAAGCTGTTGGACGTCCGAGGTCGGGGTCGGGGCTTCCAATATCTGGTGGACTGGGAGGGGTACAGCCCGGAGGATCGCAGTTGGGTTCCCTCCTCGTACTTGGCTGATCCGGCATTCCTGGAGGAGTTTTACCAGCAGAATCCTGAGGCTGTGGGGAGGTCGCCCGGTGTCTCCCGTCAGAGGGGGGGTACTGTTGTGAGGACTGCATCTGAACAGGTGCCTCAGCCTGATAGTTCTCCCCAGATGTCGCGTGGTGCTGTCACTCAGTCCTGACACGCATGCTTCCCTAGACACGGTCGTTCCACACCGGCTGCAAATCTACAATCAGAGGCTCCTGTCTCTTTCCCAGTGACGGAGGGGAGTATAAACGTTTGTCCAGCCCTGGGGACAATGCGAGTTCGTTCTGCCTGGAACAGTAGGTTTGCGTCGTTACCTTTTCTTGACTATTTTGTCTATTGCTGCGTATTGAGATTGCATTTGAGAATTCTGACTTTTGTTGAACCCTCGTTTTGTTGGATTCGCGTATTGTCTCTACCGGCTGGTAATCTAACTAACCCTCGTTTTCTCCCCTGTAGCTTTGTTAATTGCTTGCTGGTTAACTAACCCTCACCTCTCTCTCTTTTTTTCGTCTAGTGTGGGGGACGCCGTCCCCGAAACCGCCACGCTCGTTGTTTTCTTCCGCTCGCTTGCCACCCCGTGTTTTTCCCCCCCTTGCCTGCCCCTCGTGTTAAATTCCCCCGGGAATCCCGACTATTCCTGGAGTTGTCCCGACTATCCCTGACCCACTACATATACAACACGGTAAGACCCGATTCTACATTAACACATTGGACGCCAACAACGTCATAATTCGTTATTGCCCGCCATGCGTTGAACGCCAACAACGTGATAATTCGTTGTTGGGATCAATATTAAATTTTTTCGCCATGGCATTCATAATTCATCCAGCCTCCCTGCGGGACTGCAGCTGCACCCTGTCTGATATTGCAACGCCTCAATACCGCCGCCTGGTGGATGATCGGGCGAGTTACACTCCACGCCAAACCGGAAGTGGCGCTGGTGCATCGAGGAAATCTCTCCGGCAGTAATATCTTGTTACGTGGGTCTAGACAAACACTCGAGTGCATCGGATCGCTTTCGAAACGCAATAATCTATATGATTTTGGCGTTTATTGCGTCATACAAACGGGAAATGGATCTAGCAGATCGACGTCAAATAATTGGAATATTTGGGGGGGGCGGAGCTAGGCGATTATGGAGTAGACGTGTTTCATGTGAGCTCCCTTCTACCGTGCGGAATATACGTTTTTCCCCATTAGTCTTTATTTAATTTTTATTTGTTTTTTGTCTGCTTGTTAAGTTGTCGAGTTTCAACTACTGTCGTCAACTTTTTTCGACTTTCTGCGATGTCGGTGGTGGAAACCAGATCCATGAGCGCTCCAGCCAGCAAACTACCACCGGGCCTGGCCGCACCATCGCCCGGTGTCGGGGAGATAAGCGAAGCTGTGCTCTCGGTCATGACCAAGCTCCATGTAGAATCTGAGACACGCTTCGCTGAAACACAAAGAAAAGTGCTGGCGGATTTTTGTGATAACCTTCATCGAGAGATATCAGAGGAAATAAGGTTGGCGGTCGTCCCGTTAATAGACAAGATGGAGTCGCTGCACGCTGTCTCCTCAGCTAATGCTATCGAACTAGCTGCGCTAACGACGGAGGCCTCATTACAGGGCGAGAAGATGGCGGATCTGGAGCTCTCCCTGCTGGTTAGGCAGGCCGAAGTTGCCAAACTACAGTCGGTAATTGTGGAAATACAGTCCCGGGAGAGACGCTACAACATCAGGATTGTTGGAGTACCGGAGGGCAGCGGGGAAGGCCGTCTCTCTGAGACCATGCCGGAATTGCTGCAAGAAATACTGGGGAATGACGTCCTCCCCTCCCCTCCCGTATGTGAATCGGCCTACAGAGCGGGCAGGACCACTCCTGGAGTGAACAAGGAACCGAGGCCCATCATTGTCAAGCTGAACAGGCTACAGCAGAGAGAACTCATCATGCGGTCGGCTCGTGCCAGAAGGGGTAATCTAAGGCTTGGCGATCACAAAGTGGCCATTTTCGAAGACTTTACGCCGGAGGTTCAAGCACAGAGAGGCGAATACAAAGTGGTCCTGTCCAAGCTATGGAAACTAGGCCTGAGGCCCACGCTATTCGCTCCCGCGAAATTATCTGTGTTGGATAAGGTCGATGGTCGGCGTTCATTTTGGTCGTTGGCTAAAGCGAAGGAATATCTCGAGGGGATAGCCGAGACTGTAGCTTGATATCTATGACGGGTGAGTGACTTGGCGATGTGGGCCTGAATACATTGATAGGGCCGACTATTCATGCTGTCATGCCTAGACATGCTAACTGTCCACTGCCCATCCAACTAGCGGGGCTTCCCAATGACTTCTGTTACTTGCTAATGCTGACCTCATGGTCGTACTTGTGTATCGCCTCTTTGGAAGCTAACGAGCTAGCTGAACAATGTACATAACAGACTCTAACGTGCTATCCGGATTCATCACTAGCTTACGCGCTAGCCTCGGGCTAGCTAGCGGGCTGCGTCTAAAGTCTGCGCTGAGACATTCGAGACCCATTAATATTTACACACTTTGGTTGTTGTTGCTGTTTAAGTGTCATCGGTTCGCACAATTCAACGGTGATCGGGTCCTTAACTAACTTCTTGTATGCTTTTATTTTTATATCCAGGCTGTTTTGAGCTTTGGGCTCCGGTAGGAGAAGATCGGTTGAATATATATATAGACAATATATGATAACAGGTTGTGTCAGGTATTGCTTATTACCATCCCCGGGTTAATGAATGTGTTTAATTCTATTCTTACAAAGGTTATGTCATTCCAACCGTTGTGCCTGATCAGAGGGGCACTTACAGGTGTGCACTTTGACCATAACCCCACTTTTTTCCCTTTCTTATTATTGTCGTTGTTTAAATGACATCTGTTTGCACAATTTACCTGTGATCCGATCCTGCCTTAGACTATCTGCTGGTATGCTTTAATTTAATTTTGTTTTGAATTTTCCTTTATCCATTTGTGCTATAACATTGCGACGTTGATGCGCAGACTTGGAAGTAGATGGTTGCAGGGTTGATGTTGAGTTATTATATAATAATGGCTATTTTTTCCATTATAGTTATCTCATGTTAGGGCCAAGGCTCACGGTGGTTTTCGACCGATATCTTTATTGAAACAATATATGATAACAGGTTGTGTCAGGTATTGCTTATTACCATCCCCGGGTTAATGAATGTGTTTAATTCTATTCTTACATAGGTTATGTCATTCCAACCGTTGTGCCTGTTCAGAGGGGCTGTTACAGGTGTGCACTTTGACCATAACCCCCTTTTTTCCCTTTCTTATTATTGTCGTTGTTTAAATGACATCTGTTTGCACAATTTACCTGTGATCCGATCCTGCCTTAGACTATCTGCTGGTATGCTTTAATTTAATTTTGTTTTGAATTTTCCTTTATCCATTTGTGCTATAACATTGCGACGTTGATGCGCAGACTCGGAAATAGATGGTTGCAGGGGTGATGTTGAGTTATTATATAATAATGGCTATTTTTTCCATTATGGTTATCTCATGTTAGGGCCAAGGCTCAGGTGGTTTTCGACCGATATCTTTATTGAATTTTATTTTTATTATTATTTGTGTTTATTGGACTAGAGGGGGTTTAATCAGGGGTTTATCTAGAGGGGGGTCGGAGTGGGGAGCGTCTTATTGGATCCATGACTCCAGTGGGAAATGATAGGAAGATGACCATCCTTAGTGGATGGGGCATAGGGAGGGGATTGGAGAGTGGGTATAGGAGGGCTTATAATAGGACGGGTGGGTTAGGGTTTAGAGTAGAAGGAGGGGGGGGTTGTAACTGGGGTGGTATTTTTATGTGTTTTATGTACTGTTGTCTTATATGTGTGTAATTGTTCCTCCTCTGAACTCCTGGGATTGACCGTCTGGGCCCGCCTGGATCAGCGCCTCTGTACTCAGCCTGGCTGCACTGGTATGTTCTCTACGCATTTAGACAAACTCGACCATGGCTAAATTGAATATTTTAATTTGGAACGCAGGAGGTCTTAACGCCCCACACAAGCGTGCCAGTGTCCTTTGGTTATTGAAGAGAAGAAATATTGACATTGCATTAGTGAGACGCATTTATTGGTGGGTGATGTGTCAAGGCTCGCAAATCGACAATATCACGTTATCTCCTCATCCTCAGCCGATGATAAGACGAAAGGAGTCGTCATAGTTACAAGACGTAACCTGGATATCAAAGTCCTGGATGTGTGGTCGGACACGGAGGGAAGGATTACTATAGCAAAAGTTTAGTTCTCTCATAGGAAGATGGCAATAATAGCATTGTATGCTATATGTGGGTGGCGATTTTAATGCGTGCTGGGATGCGGAGATGGAGAGGTCCGGGTCCTCTGAAACGAGCGACCAAAAAACGGTCCTCTAAGGCCCTCAGGATGTGGGCCCAGGACACTGGGCTCGCAGACCTATGGCGCTTATCCAATCCCACCCTCAAGGATTACTCTCACCTGTCTGCCAGACACAAAACCTTCTCTCGAATAGACTATGCATTCGCATCCCCTAATTTGTTTGATAGTTTCGACGTCTCATTGGTTCCCCTGGCTCTCTCGGACCACAAGGGGATTTTCCTTGTGGCAACCTTTGGCAGGCTCTCCACGAGAGCTCCCAGGTGGCGTTTTAACTCAACCTTATTAAAGAACGATGATTTCTGCTCTGAGTTCGGGAGTAAACTAGCTGAATTCTTGCAGATCAATGTTGGCACGGTCGATGACCCCAAGGTCCTATGGAACGCATTGAAAGGATTTATCAGGGGTCACACTTTTCTCCTCCAACTTACGTAAATCCCGATAAAAAAAACTAGAAGGACTGGAAACATTATATGCAGATCTATACGCATCTTTGCAAACTAACTATAGTGAACGACTAAACACACAACGTAAGATAGTCAAGAAGGAAATAAACTCCATACTTAAACAACAGTCTGAGTTCTTGATACATAGGACAAGGCAAAATTACTACTTTCATGGCTCCAGGCCTAGCCATCTATTGGCAATGAAAATACGCTCGAATGATCATTTCTCGGATATCCCCTCGATCAAGACGCGACAGGGTACAATCACTACTGATTCGAAAAAGATCAACGACACTTTTAAAGAGTTTTACTCACAGTTATATAGCTCAGAGGTTAATCTCGACGACTCTAAATTTGAATCGTTCATTGGCGGGCTTGAGATACCCCACATTTCTGAGGAAGAGGCTAAGGAACTGGGGAAACCGATCACCCTTATGGAACTAAGGGAGACGATCGCTGAAATGCAGAGGGGTAAGGCACCAGGTTGGGATGGTATTCCACCCGAGGTGTATTTAGCTTTCTGGGACCAACTGGGCCCATTGATGCTCGATATGATCAATTACGCTATCGAACAGGGGGAGTTCTCAAGAGATGTCAACATGGCGCTGATTTCTTTACTTCTCAAGAAGGACAAAGATCCCAATGATTGTGGTAGCTATAGGCCTTTGAGTCTTCTCGGGCCGATTTAAAAGTGTTTGCCAAGGTGCTGGCCCGCCGCCTGCAGAGATTTATGATGGTATTGGTACACTGCGATCAAACTGGTTTTATCCCGGGGCGCCTGGCTGCAGATAATCTTAGGAGGCTGTTGCATGTAGTCGATAACAGTAAAGACAATACAGCTCCGTCCACTGTTCTGTCTTTGGATGCCATGAAGGCGTTTGACAGACTAGAATGGTCATACCTGTGGAAGGTACTTGAGGTCATGGGTCTGGGAAAGAATTTTATTCATATGATTAAAGTCCTGTATGCCTCGCCGTCGGCAATGATACTGACAGGCAAAAACTGTTCCACACTTTTCCCAGTCTCCAGATTTTCTAGACAGGGTTGTCCTCTGAGCCCGGGACTATTCGCGCTTTCCCTTGAACCATTGGCCCAATTTATTAGGCAATCAGAGGACATCGTCCCCATAATGATCAATAATACACCACACAAAATTGCTCTCTATGCGGATGACCTACTGATTTTTATGGATGACCCTTCCCGGTCGGCCACAAAATTATTGGAAATAATCGCAATCCCTGATTTTAAGCTTTATTTCTGGTCCTTCTCACTGAGACCTCTGATGTGCTGGCTAGACCCTGTAGATGCTGTATCTTGGCGCTCCTTAGAAGCGGCGGCGGTCTCACCGCTAAGATTGCAGGATGTGGTGTACTCCACTGTCTCTATTTCGAAATGCCGGCTGAGGTATGGACCGATCATAACTCACGTGATCCAAACGTGGCGTAATGTACAGAGGTCGTGTGGGGTTAAATGCCCATGGCACCTGGACTCTCCAATTTTTTATAACCAGCAATTACTTGTTGGGCACAAGCCGGTTAATATTCCTCAATGGCAGAGGAGGGGAGTTCATACTCTGGAGGATATTTATGATAAGAACGGCCTCCGTGCGTTTCAGGACTTAAGAGAATTTTATAATCTTCCTGGCGAGTCCTTTTTTCTTTACCTTCAACTAAGGTCAGCGCTGATGGCGCATGGCGTGCCGTGGGCTCAAGCTTTGCACCCACACCCCTTCCTCAGGCTCATAGTGGACAGGACGACCTCCAGAGGGTTTGTCTCAGACTTTTATACGCTCTTAATTCAATCCATGTATAAAAATGTATCATTGGATACAATCTGGCGGGTGGATATCCCGGAGTTGGACCCCGAGTTTGACTGGGATGATGTTTGGGCAAATGTGGCATTATCTTCCCGCAACCCCAATCACCAGCAAATTAATTTTAATTATATTCATAGGACCTATCTTACACCTAGGAAGCTATTTGCTATGGGACTGATAACCGACTCTCGGTGCACTTTGTGCTCTCAAAAGGCCACTGGCACTTATATGCATATGTATTGGGATTGCCCACCAGTGGCCCCTTCTGGAGGTCAATAACGGACAAACTTTCAGATCTGTGTGGCTTAACTATCCCATTCACAGCTGTTACGCTACTCCTGAACGATATAACGACACTACCTGCGTCCGTTCAACTAAAATGGGTTGTCCTAGCGGGTGTCACAGCAGCAAAGAAGCTAATAGCAATGAGATGGAAGGAGCCTGAGAAGCTTACAGTGATTAACTGGTCCCTAACACTATTGGATGTGATTTATCTTGAGATATCCACGGCACAGGTGATTGGGGTGGGACAGGCAGGTATTGACCTGTGGTTTGCAGCAGCCGAAAAGGTCAGGACCGCCGTGTCTGTCTTGTCTTTTGTCTTGTCCTCTTGAGTTTAGCTGGGGATTTTATGGGGGGGCAGCTATTTAACTATTTCTTCACTGTTTGGTCACTTTTACACGGTCTCTGTGAGTCTATGGAACACCTCTACAGGTTTTTGTTTTGTCATGAAGGTTCATTGCTCTGTTTTCGGGTCGTGTTCTCAAAAAGTGGTCCTTGTGTTGAATTGGAGATGTACGTTTTATTAATATAGGGTCACACAGCCGGGAATCGGGGCTGAACACTGGGAAAGACCATTTATTAGATAGTACCCCTTGGATTTAAAATTTAGAAGGTTGAACTCTGTTTTCTTTTCTCTTTGTCTGTATAAATTGTTATTCTGTATTATTATTGTTTTTGTTATTTTCTTGTGAAGTTCTATGTATTGTGAATGTGTTTAATGTGTTGTCTTGTTTCATGTGAATAATAATAAAAAAAAATTGATCAAAAAAAAATTTTTTTGAATATTTTTCCTCCAGTCTCATCAGCGAACGGTAAGAGGAATATAACATTATCTTCAGCCCGATTGTTTATTAATTTCACGGCAATCCATCTGAACAATGTATCAACCCATACTAAATAAAGCCGTTACTGACGATAAAGGAATTATAAACGACCCCCCCCCCCCTTTCCTTCACGCATGATGAAGCATAATGTATACCGATCATATACATTTGAATTTTTTAATATAGCGTGTATAGGAAAGAAACGCCAATCGATAATCTATCATATGCTTCAGGGCAGAGCATGTGAGTCGCGCGGAGCGGCCAAGAAATCCGCTCTTCGCTCTAGACGGCTGAGTTCCGCTCTCATTCGCTCATGTTGCCCCCCCCCCCCCAAGCCGCTCCACGCTCGCTCAGCGCTCATCTTCATTTGCGCATCAAACGCTCCCCGCTCCACAGCCCGCTCAGCAGAAAAAAAAGATTTTTGGAGCATGATGTAAATGAGCTTGATTTGACCAAACTACAACAGTCTGCACCCCCTGAGCCCCTTAACAATTGTTTGTATTGAGCCGTATTGTATTGTACCCATTCTGCAATGTTAAATAACATTTATCCATTCAACTAGCTTTACTATGCTAACGTAGCTAGCCTAGCCGCAATGCTATGGCAGATCCCATTCACGTTAGCATGTAAGCTAACAACAACAGCGCTCTTTTTGTGAGACGAAACTCTCCGCTCTTGGTGGTACATTGTGTTGATGACTCTGCACCCCCTGCTGGGCCCCTTAACAATTGTTTGTATTGAGCCGTATTGTATTGTACCCATTCTGCAATGTTAAATAACGTTTATCCATTCAACTAGCTTTACTATGCTAACGTATCTAACCTAGCCGCAATGCTATGGCAGATCCCATTCACGTTAGCATGTAAGCTAACAACAACAGCGCTTTTTGAGAGACTAAACTCTCCGCTCTTGGTGGTACATTGTGTTGATGTTGGTTTCGTTTCATCAATAAATGAGGCAGAACACAGTGAATGTATCCTTTTTGTTTGTTTCTCACTGAAAATAAATGTTGCGTTCACCCGAGGTCCCGAGGTGATTTAAAGATGGCGGATTCTGCTTTGACTTAGCAGGATGTGTAGTGACGGTTCACCCTTCTGATTGGTTGAAAATGGCCTTCATGTTTGTACATCGCCACCTATTGCTTTGGCATTGTACTATATTACATCAGTTTAAACCACTGTGTGATCGTGTGCACTGAGCGGCTGGGAGCGGCTCGGAGCGGAGGAGAGCTCTCGCTCCGGAGTCGCTCTGACCCATTTTAAAGCCCACTCCGCGCTCACTTCAAAATCCACCGCTCACATGCTCTGCTTCAGGGCCTATAACTCGCGTTTTTGTAATTACAGCAAAAAACCTTAAAAACATACTTATATTCTCGACGGTATTAACACAACAATGTATATATTGAAATTATTTTATTGGGAAAAACCACTTGAGATACAGTATCTCGTTTTCGAGAGGGTCCCACATTTTGTGCAATGTAACACATGACACACAACAACAACAAAAATTAAATAAATACAGGACATACAAAAACACAACAGAACAAGTACACATTGTAAGAGGATATGTCTCATTATAAGAGGATAAGAGGATATGTCTCAATCTCCATCATAAGAGGCCCACTCCACGGCAGTCACATGACGCTGCCACCGCAGGGCAAACAAATATGCTTACCCTGCGATGACACCGCCAGGCAGCCGCCGCGAGAAAGGCCCAACAAAACATTCAAAGGGTGAGTAGAATACAGGATGTAATAGAAATTTAGCTCCAGGACTGGCAGGAGAAGAGGAGCAATCAACCTGCCCAACAAGCGCCCCAAATCAACCAATCGGCCCCCCCTGCCTAAAAATAGGAGTAGAGCCAACTAGCTAACCCGTAACACCCGCATAAAGGACGGCTGTGCCCCACGTCCCCTCACCAGCGCAGGAGCCCCACCAAGGAAGCATGTACACTTGACAATAAAATTAGAACAAAGAGCATTTTTAAAGAGGTAAAATGAAGATATGGACCGAATGGTCACCGGAAGATTGTTCCAGTCCGAAGGGGCTTTGAACATGAAAGATTTCTTGGCCATTGCTTTTGAAAATGGAGAAACTGTGAAAAAATACTGTACAGAGTGTCTTAGACGATAAGTGCAAGAGAAAGGGACCATCAACTGTTTCAGGTAAGCAGGATAGTCAGAATGGATACATTTGAAAATCAATTGCAGCCAATGTCTCTGTCTTCTTAAAGTAGGAGAAGGCCAGTCTAAGGTTTGATACATAGTACAATGGTGGGTTGTGAACGGACAGTCAAGAACAAATCTGCATAGTCTATTGTAAGCCACATTTAGAGGTGATAAATGGGTTTTGGAAGCAGCTTGATAGACAACATCCGCATAGTCCATTAATGGCAAAATAAGTTGTTGTGCAAGTCTCTTTCTAACAGTGAAGCAAAAACAATGTCTAGCTCTATAAAGGGCTCCAATGCTGCGATTCATTTTAATAACAGTAGAGGTAATATGGAAATTGAATGAGAGTTCGGGGTCAAGCCATACTCCCAAATACTTGATGCGTTCAGCTTTATGCAGAGGTGTATTATCGGCACATAAGATAACGCATGCCTTAGATTCGGTTGCCTTCAGTCTTTTCCGAGTACCAAAAATCATAAAGTGCGATTTGGTTTTGTTTAGTATTAGTTTATTTTCAGCAAGCCATTTCTGTAGTGTCTTAAAGTCATATTGTAAGGCTGATTGAATCTGTGCTACATTATTTTTGGATGTATACAACACTGTATCATCTGCATAAAGATGAACGCTGCAATCAGAACAGACAGAAGGTATATTATTTATAAATATTGAAAAAAGAAGTGGACCAAGGGTTGAACCTTGCGGCACACCATGTTCTTGGACCATTGTATCCGATTTGAACCCTTGGATGACAACACATTGTTTTCTATTATGAAGGTAATGTATGAATGAAAAAATATAACGTTCCCACATCCGGAACGATAGATACCCGATGTTGAATGGGCCATAGTAATGCCGATATAGCTATAATATTTAAAAAGTTATAGCCCTGCAAAGAAGGTAAACATCTCCATAGGCTTACAGCGGTGGCAGACTGGACCCAATGATGGGTACAATGCACGGCGCCCAATGTGTTAAGACACATATCCCAGGCTTCCGACCAGCCCACACTACACCACCACAGTCGTTTATGTTTTTGTTGTTTCTGTTTTGCCTTGAACCTTTTATGAATAAATACACGCCGTTTTTCCTTTTGAACCTGTTGTATTGCCTTATTACGGGTCCCGTTCCTCTGTTCCCATAACACAAACGTTACACACACACATTCGGATCGAGGTGAAGACATGCTTGGATCAACGCAAGATTGGTATCATATAGCCCTTACCTTGACTAGGATATACCCCAAAAAGAATATTCCAATTATTTGATCGCGATTCCAAGTATTGATGTCCATCGTGTCGCCAACATAATCCACCACACATCATGTGTCGGGTGCATTTGATTCTTCTCAATCCGACTGTTATAACCGCTCAGCTTGAGCAAAACAAATTTAAATGACCCGGACCCATTAGATCGACGCACAGGCCAAGATACAAGGTTTCAAAGGGTGCTCGATACCGCCGTTTAGCTGGATGCGGCCGGTATTGCACTTTGGCAACCTCAGACTCCTTCCCTATGGTAACAACAGGCTCCCTGGGTGGATAATGAATAAAAATATCGGAAAAGGAAAGGAAAAAAGACCCAGAAACGACTAAAGTCGTTTTTGGCACTGAACGGTCGGTGTAGTAGGCCTAATCATGTGACCTAGTACCATGTACTGTATTTAAAAGCAACCAAAGAGCAGAGATAATAGGGACATTTCATAAGCAGAGCCTTATAGATAGATAAGATGCAATGCCTACCCATCCTCCACTCACTTCACTGGCTCACCATCACCACCCGGACTGAATACAAAATATCCCTTCTGACCCATCAGTGCATCCACGGAAATGCCCCCCCCCCCCTACCTCAAAGATCTCCTCACCCCAGAACCCTCCACTCGTAACCTTCGCTCTGCCAACACCAACCACCTCCGTCCCCCAGGACCAAGCTCCACACCATGGGCGACCAGGCCTTCTGCTCGGCTGCTCCTTGCCTGTGGAATGCCCTCCCTGACTACCTGAGAGCACCACAGACCACTGATTCTTTTAAAAGAGGACTAAAAACGTACCTCTTCACCAAAGCTTTTTCTTAGTTTTAACCTTTTATGCCTTTGTGTGTTTTATCCCTTTTTTTGTATGTTTTTATGCCTTGTTTTTTAATTGCCTATGTTTTCCCCTGTAGCACTTTGAGATGTGGTTCCAAATGTAAAGTGCACTACAAATTAAATGTATTATTATTAGGGCTGTCAAAATTAATGCTTTAACTTTGGAGATTAATAAAAATTATTTAAAGCATTAAAATAAAGTAATCTAGATTCATCTATGGAGTGAAAAATCTTCAATCGTAGCGCCACGGATATAAGAAAGAGGTCTAGCTGAGTCAATGTTGATGGTTTTGTTGAACATTTGTATTTCACAGGAGAGAAACTGTATTCAAAGAAAGCTATTAAATTCTTGAATCTAAATATACTTTCTTTGTGTTGATTTTACATTAATTCCATGATTTTACTCAAGTAAATATCTGTTACAAGCTTCGGTCTTAAGTAGAAAAATGCTATTTTTAATCTAGATTAGCTAATCTAGATTAATTACAGAAAATTGTGAGATTAATAAATTAAAAAAATTTAATCTATTGAGAGCACTAAGTATTATTATTATTAATATTATTATTATTATTATTATTATTATTATTATTATTATTATTATTATTATTATTATTATTATTATTATTATTATTATTATTATTATTATTATTATTATTATTACTGTATCTCTTCTCTTAGAAGGCCATCCCCCTTTTTCATATAAAATACAATGGTTCTACATCTTGCTCATGGCATTTAATCTGTGTTATACCATGTGTGGTAAAAATCAGGTAGTTTAATTTGAACTTCTTTCTAACTTTGACATTTGAAAATAAAATGCATTATTCCACTATTACAGAAAACTAGGCATAGCAGCCTGAACGGGCTTTTCTATGACAGTTTAGATCAGAGGGCAGGCCACATCCATCACACTTCAAATAAGAATACATTTCATATTTATCAGTATATTTAAATAATGAAATATCAACAATGGAGCAAATGGGGTCCATCATGTCTATCAACAGACATAACTCATTCCCCGCCATCGACGAGTATACTCATTATTGGCTGCCAATCGTTGGATGCCAACAAACGAGTATACTCGTTATTATGATAGTTATTTCTTTTATTCGCTATTTCCATTCATAAATCATCCTGGAAGGCTGTGGTACTGTGTGGCAATGTGTCTGAGATCGCAAAGGTCCAAAGGCCTGGGCCCCGTTCCCCGTACCTGGCTAACTGAGTTAGCCGGATAATATCCAGCATAGCCTGACTTAAGCCAGACCTTTCCATTCCCCGACGCTCGATTGTCTAAATCACTATGACAACAGATCAAAAAGTTTGAGCCTGGTCGAGAGCAGGGTTAAGTTCAGTTAGCTGGATGAACCATGGCCATGCCCCCGCAAAGAAATGCCAGCTCGCTTCCTGAAATGATTCTCACAGTCTAGATCTGCATTATACCATTCTGAATTATGTTCTTGTGCTTCGTTTGAAATGTAAAATAATATGTCTGCAGTAACGCTGATAATAAATCATATTCAGCCTATGAATTTACTTTGTCCTATATAATGCACGTCATATTTATACGGATACGGCGCTCGCGAGTCGCGACACACACAGTTATTTTAATAACGGACTAAACGGATCATTGCAAATGTGAATCCCGCTGGGATATTTTTAATGAATGAAATGAATCGGGTGTTTGGCTCTGATTAGTTTAATATTCTTCGCTGTGTATTTGCTTAACGGAGCACCCGGATGCGTTTCATTCAAGCTGAAGCGTCTATGAGCGGATTGTGGATATGAATTATGAGGAATCTGAATCTGTGGAATATTTAATTGTATCACTGTGATAGTGTCACACGTTATTGTGATATTGTAACTGGGATTAAAATATATGAGGAGATGCGCTGTTTGATGGATTTGATGACGTGACGTGACTTGATAAATTGAATGAGCCTTTGACGTTTTTGATGAATGAATTCAAGAAAATGCATTTATCTTTTCAAGCACTGTTATCTGATGATGAACATGAGGTGTCACTGGTATAAACCAAATGGTAATCAATTCAATGCATGTATGGATTAGGTCCGAAACAGATTAAAACCTGATTAATAGTGTAACTGCAAGCCTCCCTCCAAGCTTCTCTTTGGAAACCATGTATTTATATAGTACATAATATTAATACCTAAGCACATACAGATATCCTCATGATATAATTCGTATCAATTAGATATACTATTTGGGCTTGTTTTTATCGTTATTCTGAAAGAGCTGAACTAATTATTTTCGCTAGCAAGATCTCATTTGATTATTCATTCCATAAGCCTATACTGCCAGCAGGTACGTTTAAAGAAATATAATCTGATTGATTGGGGTAATGAGGGATTTAAAATTAGCCTATAGATTATATGCATTTAACTTGTCGGCGAGGCTATGAGCCGTACTGCATTGTACCCATTCTGCAATCTGTTAATAAAGTTTTAAATCAATCAATCAATCAATGCCGTTAGAAAATCAGGATTTCTGCTATCGACACTTGCTGTCTTGTCAGCTGAGGCGGGCGCGCGCAATTATCCTGGGTCTCAAGTCTGGTTCAAATGAACGAGACTGAATCCACCTTCGAGGAACAGGAAAATCCCGGATTCAAACATCGGGTTAATTGAATCTGGATAATGGGACTCTTGATCGACTTAGTTGAACCAGGTACGGGGAATAGGGCCCTGGTGGTATGCGGTCGATGTCGCACTTCCTTTCTGACTCTGTGTATGACTCTGTGTATCATTGAAAGTCATCCGGGCGGAGTTTTCTTGTAACGTGGATCAAGATCTTCACCCGATCGCATTGAATCGCTTTCTGGACACCCGATTCATTATGCTGTGGGGGGTTATGGCGTGGGCCAAATGGACATACGATCTAGCAGATGGCAATCAAATAATTGGAATATTCTTTTTGGAATCTCATCTGCCATAGGTAAGAGCAATTTAACGTCAATTTCAGCTTGGTTGTGCATTGTTTTCATAGCCATCGCCCTGATCAGCGTATGCTGTTGTACTAACGAATGCCGTTATTGATAATCAATTAATCAGAAACGTAATATAAAAAACGAAACATAATATACCAATCATATGCATTTGAATTTTTTATTGTAGTGTGTATAGGGACGAAATGCCAATGGATTAAGTATAATATGCGTCGCGGGCTATTACTAGCCTCCCAGCAATTACCCTAGACCACTCTAAAACACTACTTATATTCACCACGGTATAAAACGAGAATGTATGGATGGAAAAAATATTCCTTTTTCACATCTTGAACGATAGATACTCGATGTCAAATGGGCCATAGTATTGCATATATAGCTATTGTGGTAAATCATGCTAAATTTATCTCATAAGCATGTTGAGAATTGTCCCTAGAATGTTGTGAATACAGGAGTGGTTTTGCCAAGTATATACCATTTGAGTCACCCAAATTACATAGGATGAGAAGAGGGGGAGGAGAGGGTCGACTGTGTATCCAACCGTAAAAACAGTCACTCTGGCTGATAGGATTTAACTTAGAAAAATATGCTAGGTACTGATAGAGAGGACACTTTGAATAGGCTGTCAACTGACCTCAGTCAAAATTGTGACAGATTGCCAGAGTTACCTTGAAATGTGCTGAGAAAAACAAGGAACTAAAAACATGAAGGCCAAACTGTAAGAGTCAGCCTTGATAAAAGCTGTAACAAAGTTGCACGTTATTTGTTGAAGTTAACCAGTTATCCAGTCAAGGGAAGCGATAGACAATAAACTCAACAAACTCCGGTCAAGCGGTGATGGTTGGCCGGGGAGACAGCCTTCGAATAAACTGAGGCTGCGGTTACACCTTTCGTATCATTTCGTATTGTTTTCTTATACGTATCGCCGCGTATCGCCGCGACGTCATGCGCCTCGAGTCACACTTTCGTTTTTTTTTCGTTTTTGTCAGCCGAGCACACTGATGTAGTACACTGCCAAAGCAGTAGGTGGCAGTAGGTGGCAAACATGAAGGCAATTTCAACCAATCAGAACGAATGTGCCAATACACTTCCTGGTGGAAGCTCCAGCAAAGAAAATGTCAACAAGGCGGCCACCATCTTTTGCCTATTTACTCAATGCAGCAATAATTTTTCAGCAATAATTTTTCAGCAAAGTCTAATAAAAGTGCAATAAACAAAACGGATACATTCACTGTGTGTTCTGCCTGTCATTTGTTGATGAAACAAAACTAACATCAACACAAGTGACCACCAAGAGCGGATAGTTTAGTCTAAAAAACGATCGGTAGCATTGTTAGCTGCATGCTAACGTCAATGGAGTATGCCATTATAACAATATAGCATTGTGGCTAGAAGCTAACGTTAGCTCACGCTACTTAGCACCAAAACTGATGATATCGCGAGCTATCAGTAGTTAGATAACATTAGAGACAACGCTGTGTGTATTAAACAAAGGTGAATAGATGACTGGGCCATTTTGTTTAATGCTTGTTAAGTTGAAAGAGGAACTCTGAGCTAACAGGGTCTGAATCCTGATAGCTCACGTTAGCCAGCTGCTCATGCAATCGGTAATGCTAGCAGAATGAATGGATGTAAACTTTATTTAACATATTGCATATGGGTACAATACAATACGGCTCAATACAAACAATTGTTAAGGGAATGCAGACTGTTGTAGCTTGGACTGGGGTCCTTATAACAATAACTTGACAACACATGGTAGCTGAAGCTATTTGGGACACGGAGCTCTGTCCCAAACACACACACTCTTGTCACCGGAAGGGCACGCAGATGGTATCTACTGCGCATGGGCGTTTTCGCAACAACTGCTCCGTGCAGACTACACGCTGTTGTCGAAGCATGTAGTCTGTGTGTTTGTACAAGCGTTAGAAGGTATTTTATGACTACACAACACCACAGTTCAAAGGAAGTGCGATCTTATCTCTTTTCAAACAGATGTACTGAAACGGAGCAGGATGAAAATCATACAAAAGTGTTTTACATTATCTGTGCATATAGGCAAAACGAGTCAATACCTATGGCATGATTTGGCATTCTTTTAGAAGATTAAAAGGATACTAAATATTTATAGTCTAAGATGTGAAGTACAAAACCTTCTCTCTGATTATAAGAACAGGTAAAGAGGATGATCAAACGATAAAAGAATTGTTTAGCCTATGTAAATTATGTGTTGAATTAGAAATGGCGATAACCACATGATTGCAATTTATCTGATCAAATCTTTTCAGGTATAACAGAAAGTACGAACGATAATAAAATAAGCTATGTGTTTGTTTTTGAAAATTACCAAACAATATATATGTGTGACTGTGTCTATGGTGGAATTGATAAATGTACTGTTTTAACCAGGATAAAATTAATCTCCTCTAATACGGGGAAGAGGAGTGTCTGAAACAACTTCCCCAGTTATCAAACTGTCCACAGAACCGTGATTGGATGAGCCAGTTGTGATCGTCATAGGGATGACGTTTGTGGGAGGCGGGTCCAGCGGGTTTTTAAGGCACTGTTGCAGGAGGAGAAAGAAACAGACCAGAACCACAGACGAACAACAACGAAGGACAAGAGAAACCACACCCCTGCTACCCGACCTGAATCCAGCGGAGAATCCTGGTTCGAGAGAAAGACCTGATTAGCTTATTAGAAGATCTGTTGATGATTATTATTCTTAACTTGGAACATCCTAGAGCCGACTTTGTCCTAGGAGCGGCTTTAGAATCCAAAACCTTAGTCTAGTATGCAATTAAAGCACCCTTTTGGGGTCTTGAAACCGAGCGCTCTTTGTCTGTCTGAAGATTCATTCAAACCTGCCGCCGCTTCTCTTTTACCGGGTGACTTAGTCAGTAGCAGAAGTATAGAACAACGGCAGAGTAATACCACTAGAAATATAGAATACGTCACGGACAGCTGAATTCTTTTACCATACTATAATATTTTAATAGTTATAGCCCTGCAAACAAGGTGAGCGACTCCCACCGTTTACAGCGGTGGTGGTAGCTACTACAGGATGAGGATAATCCGTGGCATCCAATGAGTTAAAGGTGCTATAGATAAACATTTTATGTAAAGTAATCTTAATACAATGATTGCTTTTACCCCCAAGAAATGATTGATTAATGAATTTATCAATTCAAATATGTGTGCGGGTCCAACATTAATGTTGTTGTTTACATCCCATTCCCCTTCCCCTCCCTACTTCCCATTTCCACATGTGAAATGCACCTGATTGGATAAATGACCCCGAATTAAGGGGATCAATAAAGGAATAGCTTATATTATCTTATCTTGTCTTAAATGACATGATGATGCTCTAGTACAGTGGTTCTCAACTGGTCTAGCCTCGGGACCCAACATTTTCCTTAGTCATTAAGTCGCGACCCAAATTTTTTAACCACTATGATTTATTATTATTTCAAAATCTTTTTTTTGCAGTAATACACAATCTTTTATGCACTGTTAAAAACATGAAATAAACACAAAAACGTTCACCAAAAGTGCAACTAGGGCTAAAAACCCAATGAAATAAAATAATAATAAATAATATGCTTCTTAGCAGATTTCTTAGCTTAACATAACAGACCTAAGTTTGGGGGAACTAATGGGATAACTGGGGTTGCAACAAAAGTGCAACTAGGGCTAAAAACCCAATGAAATTAAATAATAATAATAAATAATATGCTTCTTAGCAGACTTCTTAGCTTAACATCCCAGGTAACTAATGGAATAACTGGGGATGTTGTTTGCTCCATGACAAGAGTCTCAAAGTCTGGGGTGATGGTAGACAAAGCAACTCTGAGGTCATGCTCAATGTTCAATCTGTTCCTCTGCTTTGTCTTCAGCTGGACCAGAGCTGAGAAGCCACTTTCACAAAGATAGGTAGTACAAAAAAAAGTAAATTTTTTCTTTTTCTTTTTTTACTTTTTTTTTCACACATCCGGGACCCACTCAAAATGGCCCGCGTTGAGAAACACTGCTCTAGTACAACACCTACTGGTTGAATCTTGCCTATAGCACCTTATTAATTTGACCTACCTTTGTAGTAAGGATCTTTGTAAGATGCGTTGACAAAGCTTTTTAAATCTCCAGTTTTCTCCGCTATGTCAAGGAGAACTTCAATTGTGTTATTTTTGCCATCTTTCAGGTTCAGGAGAGCTTTGAGAAGTGCTGTCTTCCCATTAGTTCCATCTGAAAATATATAATGTAATATTTCAGATACAATACAATGCTTTATTTTGCACGTAATCTCACACACAACCAAAAACCACAGTTTTGCACACATTCATTTAGCTTTACAGTTATAGAGAGTAAATGAGTTTGAATGTGGCCACCACCAGTGATGTCATCTGGGACATTCAAACCTTGTGTTGTGTTCAATAGGGGTCATCTAATGTATATGTAGCCGGTGTGATCTTGTCTGCGTTGTGTTTTAGTCGATTCGACCCCTGTTAAGGGATCACCCTGAGTGGGAGTTGAACCCCGGACGCCTGCGTCGCGGGCGGCATCACAGACCACTAAGCAAGAAGTGAATTCACTTCTTGCTTCCGGGTCTGGATGCCTCTGGGGAGTGAGTTTACTTGCAGTACCGCTTACCATCCACAGCCACGTCACTAATTGTACCCGTGACTGTGGATATACTGTGGCTCCGTTACATATATGTATCTGAAGGTTATTTTCACGGAAGGTTTTGGGAACCCCTTGCATAAATAACCATGATGTCACCATGCTTAAAGCCAATGCTGATGCATATATCACCCATTGGCAACAGGCCACACTCCTGTAGTAATTGTTTGTTCATCTGTTAAAAACATGAAATGACATTCTGAGCATATAGCTTCCATAGTCTGACATGTTTTAGGGGGTACTTGACATGAACATCAACCAAACATAACGGCAAAATGGAGAATTACCTTGAGGACTAGTTGAAATAAAGATATGATGGGAGGCAGGAAGTGGGACTATTTTAAGTGATTATCATATTCTTTTGAATGGAATTGCATATGTATGGATCATAGCATAGTCCCTGAGGATGTGTATAGCACATTACATTCAAGTCCAGGAAGAAGTACAATGTTCATGTTCATCACAACAATGAATTATATTGAACAAAGCAACAGTACGGTTCTGTGACTTGTTTCAACCCCTTTTTCGTTCTATGACATCTGGATATGAGCTACTGAACTAATCTGGTGTTGGCTAGATGGACCATACTAAGTAGGATAAATGCATTGAAGATTACGTCTCTTTGTAGATTATTTTAACAATAAGAAAATAATGATTCCACTGGCCTCATCCTTTAATCAAAACAGACATGTCTAACCCATTGCCAAAATGGAATTTGTTTTGCAGGGAGCTGCCTTTACTTTTCCCTAATGAATTAAAAATAAATGTGCATTACTTAATCCATTTTGCAGGCAAACAATGACTGTCTAAATGCCACAGTCATACTTGTATTCAAAACCTTACCAGTCACAAACAAGGCAAGGCAAGTGACTGTTAGACTTGCCTGTGAATTCTGGGCCTGTAAGCTTCTTCTTATGGACCTGCAGATAGTCAAGCAGGCCACCAAGTTGATGTACATCTCCTTTTGAAGCCGCTCCAAATACTCTTTCCATGTTAAACGCTCCATTGGAAACCGCGTCAACAGTAGCGTAATCTTTTCTGCAATGTACAAGATACAATTCATATAATACATTGAAGTTGAACTGTTCTGATTTCCACTTACGTAACTAGTTCACCATAAAAGACAATACTTTATTGTACTTCAATTTACCGTTCAATTTACATTGACTCATTGTCCCTGAGACCTTTTTTAATCCCCTTTAATCAACTATTAACAAATACTAAACAAGTCATTAGTACATTGTTTACTAATAGCTTGTTCATTATTGTAGTGTAGTGTAGGACTACAACTCCCCTGATGTTAAGGTGTCACATGTCTTGCTTATCATTGGTTACTGTTACGTGAACCAGAGTCGCCCCGGAGTGCTCTGTGTCAGAATAAGGTAGCAGCCAGAAGGACTGGCTGCGGTTTCACTGTTTACCTGTATGAATACCCAACTGTGAATAAAGCACAACTGAGCACTACCACGGTCTCTTCTATTAAGATACTACAGTGGCGACGAGGATAAAGGAAAACACACGTTTGTGTCCACCTCGGAAATAGAGGTTGTAGGCTTGTAGCCGAAGAAAGAATAATAGTCAAGCTAGCTTCCACATTTTTTTTTTCTCTTGAAACTCGTGGCGGGGGGAGGGGTAAAAGGAATGGCGCTGTACAGTCTAGAATCGGGACTGGTGTTTGATGAGACGATAGAGACATTTGAAGCCTATGAAGAGAGACTTCAGCAGTTTTTCATTGCAAACAACATAGCGGCAGGCCGGCAAAGGGCCATGTTTCTCTCCGTGGTAGGAGCTAAAACTTTTACATTGCTCAAGGATTTGGTGGCGCCGGACAGGCCAGGCGACGTGGACTTGAAGGACTTGTTAACGGCAGTGAGAGCCTATTTTTCACCGAAGAAGAATGTGCTAGCAGAGAGGTATACGTTCAGAAATCGCAAACAGCTCTCTGGTGAATCGCTCACGGAATATGTGGCGGCATTGAAAGGATTGGCTTCTTGGTGTGCGTTTGGAACATCAATGGAAGAGCAGCTTCGTGACCAGTTTATCTGCGGTATCACAAGTAACGATCTGCGCAGTAAGCTGCTGAATGCAGCTTGTGACTGGGTTTTAGCGTGGACCAAGACGCTGAAGATCACCAACAACTATGAATGCACCGTGGTCAGCATGAAAAGGTTTGTGCCAGAGCCGCAGTTCAGAACCGACAGAGTGGAGATGACGGGAGGACAACGGGAAGGCGCTACGGGAGGTCGGCGACCACCGGGAGCAGGAACAGAGCAGAGGAGCGGCAATGCGTCGGAATGTAACCGCTGCAACGGGAGAGGACATTCGGCGGGAGATTGTCGCTACAAGGATTTCCAGTGTTGATTTTGCAAGACGACGGGGCATCTGGAGAGGGCTTGCAGGAAGAGGGGCCAATTCAACGGACAAGATCAGCAAGGGAGAGCAACGCGCACGGCCCAGCACAGAGGCGGGCGAGGAGGAGGAGTCAACATGATCTCAGAGACTGAACATGAACAGGCAGAGTACAGGTCCGGTTCAGAGGAACAGACTCAAATGGGACTGTATACAGTCCGACCTAATATGGATTGTGAGTATGAGAAACCATACAATGTGTTTGTGAAATGTAATGATCAGAAAATATGTATGGAGGTGGATACAGGTGCCGCGTTGTCAGTCATATCAGAGAGTATGTACCATGCCAAGTTCTAAAATTTAACATTACTTCCATGTATGACTAAGTTGAAAACGTACACAGATGAGCCATTGGAGCTAATGGGGAAGATAATGAGAGTTGAGAGTGGGCAACAGAAGTTGCAGTTACCCTTAGTGGTAGCCAGGGGGCGGGGTCCTGCACTCATGGGTCATAATTGGATAAGACCATTAAACCTAGACTGGTCTAAGGTCAACAGGATAGGGGATCCGGTGGAGTCCCTGTGTCAGACATATACGCAGGTATTTGGCAATGGTTTGGGTAAAGTGACACATGCAAAACCTAGGTTTTGCAAAGCCAGGTCTGTTCCTTATGCTTTGAGGGAAGCGGTAAACAAACAGCTAGATGACTTGGAGAAGCAAGGGGTTATTTCTCCAGTGCCACACAGTGAGTGGGCAGCACCCATAGTGAATATTCCAAAGAGAGACAACACGGTTCGCATATGTGGGGACTACAAAGAAACAGTAAATCCATTTCTGGATGTAGATCAGTATCCGCTTCCCAGAACACAAGACTTATTTGCCAAGTTGGCAGGAGGGAAACATTTTACAAAGCTAGATTTGACACAGGCATATCAGCAGATGGAATTAGAAGAGGAGAGCAAGAAATACTTAACAATCAACACACCAAAAGGGTTGTACAGATACAATCGCTTGCCTTATGGGGTAGCCAGCGCTCCAGCCATATTTCAACGAACAATGGATCAAGTGCTGCAAGGGTTAGATGGGGTAGTCTGTTTTCTAGACGACATATTGGTGACAGGCAATGACACAGACAGTCATATGAAAAACCTAGAAAGGGTACTGCAGAGGTTGGATCAATATGGGCTGAGAGTAAACAAGGGAAAGTGTGCTTTCTTTCAGGACAGTGTGTGCTATTTGGGCCATTGCATAGATGCACAGGGGTTACACCCCCTTCAGGAGAAAACGGAGGCCATCGAAAAGGCCCCGGTGCCCAAAAACACCACAGAGTTGAGGGCGTTTCTGTCTTTGTTAACCTACTATGGGAAATTCATGCCTTCTTTATCTACTCAGATAAAACCTATGACAGAACTACTACAGAAAGGACAGGAATGGGTCTGGTCAAAGCAGCGTCAAGAGGCTTTTGAGAGAACCAAGAATATGCTGACAGCAGCACCAGTGCTAGCGCATTTTGACCCCCAGTTACCAGTGATAATGGCCTGTGACGCTTCCCCATACGGGATAGGGGCGGTGATATCACACAAGCTACAAGATGGCAGTGAGCAGCCAATAGCATATGCCTCGCGGACCCTGTCCAAGGCAGAGGTAAATTATGCGCAAATAGAGAAGGAGGCCCTCAGTATCATTTTTGGAGTAAAAAAGTTCCATGAATATTTGTATGGTCGAAAATCTACCCTCTGTACAGACCATCAGCCACTGGTCAAGATCTTAGGACCTAAGACAGGTGTTCCCACATTAGCAGCAGCAAGACTGCAGAGATGGGCCCTAATT
Organism: Notolepis coatsorum; assembly: GCF_963971535.1. NCBI lineage: Eukaryota > Metazoa > Chordata > Actinopteri > Aulopiformes > Paralepididae > Notolepis > Notolepis coatsorum. The sequence goes on from NC_140165.1 coordinate 276,374,730, forward strand.
CTAGCAGCCTACCAGTACGATATTCAGTATAAGGCCGCCCTGACACATGGGAATGCGGATGCATTATCTAGGTTACCGATGCAGGCAGAGGCACAAGAGTGTAGCCCGGACTTCAGAGTCTCGTTCTTAGATGAGATCCCTATCTCTGCTAGAGAGATCGCAGAGCACACCAAGAGTGATGCAGTAATGAGAACAGTGAAAGATTTCACACAGAAAGGGTTGCCTAAGCATGGCACGGAGGAGGAACTAAAACCATACTGGGTGAGACGTACAGAACTGTCTGTAGAGAGTGATTGTGTGATGTGGGGTTTTAGAGTGGTCATTCCTCCCGTACTGAGGTCACAAATGTTAAAAGAGTTACATGACGATCACCTGGGTATAGTGAGAATGAAGACCAGAGCACATAGCCATTTTTGGTGGCCAAACCTGGACAGAGACATTGAAAACCTGGTGGCCACATGTAACCCTTGTCAACTGACTAGAAACACACCACCGACGGCTCCGGTGCATGCATGGACTGGTGCAGTGAGACCGTGGCAGAGGGTCCACGTGGATTTTGCAGACAAAGGCAAACATAAGTTCATGGTGTTAACAGACAGTGGCCGGAAGTGTCATTGATGATGACAACGACAGCGGAGAAAACAGTGGAGGTTCTGAGGGGGTTCTTCGCAAACTATGGACTGCCAGAGGAACTGGTGTCAGACAATGGCCCCCCATTTCAGTCACGGACATTTCAGGACTTTCTCAGGAACAATGGGGTGAAACACACACGGTCGCCACCGTACCACCCTGCCTCTAATGGGGCTGCAGAGCGCCTGGTGCAGAATCTGAAAAAGGCGCTGGAAAAAGCAAAGAGTCAGAGTATCACAACGCAGCACTCTATTCAAGACTTTTTGTTTTGTTACAGGATCACCCCCCATTGTGTGACGGGTAAAACACCGGCAGAACTGTTCTTGGGAAGGAAACTGAGAACGAGACTGTCGCTGATACAGCCCAGCGGTGCAGAGACGGGACAACAGAGCACACAGCGGAGTCCGGAGGGACCACAGAAGAGGGTCCGATCATTTCAACCTCACCAGCGGGTGTTGGTGAAAAACTATGGAGGAGGGGAAGGAGAAAAGTGGGTTCATGGGAGGATTGTGAGGCCATTAGGCCCGGTTACATACATGGTTGAGGTTCAGAACAAAGTATGTAAAAGACATGTGAATCAAATGGTGTCAACTAAGTTACCACAGCCTGAAACGGAAGAGCGAGTAATAGTAGGGCCTGATGGTCCTCAGGTCAGGGGAAGTAGTAGACCAAAACGAAATGCAAAACCCCCAGACAGATTAGATCTGTAATCTCAGGAATCAGGGTAGGGGAGGAGTGTAGTGTAGTGTAGGACTACAACTCCCCTGATGTTAAGGTGTCACGTGTCTTGCTTATCATTGGTTACTGTTACGTGAACCAGAGGCGCCCCGGAGCGCTCTGTGTCAGAATAAGGTAGCAGCCAGAAGGACTGGCTGCGGTTTCACTGTTTACCTGTATGAATACCCAACTGTGAATAAAGCACAACTGAGCACTACCACAGTCTCTTCTATTAAGATACTACAATTATCTATTAACTATAAGGCATAGTTTTATCATTAACAAACATTTAACAATTAATTAATGAACTAACTCATTAACAGTTTGTGAATGATCTATTAACTATTTATAAGGGATAGTTATTCTAAAGTGTTACCCATTTTCCCATACTGAAAGTATACTTCTTAGTATATTAGTATAGTATAGACTGTATAGTATAGTATATCAACACTAAGTACCTTACTTTGGTTTCAGTTTTTAACACATTTAACACAATTTTAGTATACTTTCTGAATACATAAAAAGTATACTTTCAGAAAATATACTTGAGCATACTTCTTTTTGACTTGGGAATGGTGTCCTTCCAAGACACTATGGAATGGCTTGGGTAAATAAGGGTGCTTTTCTCTGTAAGCTGACTCTTGTTTACCTGAAACCCCATCACCTGGGTAACCTGAGACTACGACATGACAAAACCCAAATTATTGTTTTGCGTTTCAAACGGCACAGACTAACCAAGTTAGAGCTCATCGTTGGCTGGTCCAGCTATAGGTCTACATTAATTTATAATAAAGGATACAGTGAGAGGCAACTGAAAAACAACTCTAAGCATTTCCTACTGATATCTACACAGCTCATCAACACGGTTCAACACAACACATCAACACGGCTCATCAACACAGCTCATCAACACAACTCATCAACACAACTCATCAATACGGCTCATCAACACAACTCATCAACACAACTCATCAACACAACTCATCAACACGGCTAATCAACACGGCTCATCAACACAACACTTAAACACAACACATCAACACAACACATCAACACAACTCATCAACAACACATCAACACAACTCATCAACACAACTCATCAACACGGCTAATCAACACAACACATCAACACGGCTCATCAACACAACTCATCAACACAACTCATCAATACGGCTCATCAACACAACTCATCAACACAACTCATCAACACGGCTCATCAACACAACTCATCAACACAACTCATTAATACGGCTCATCAACACAACTCATCAACACGGCTCATCAACACAACACTTAAACACAACACATCAACACAACACATCAACACAACACATCAACACAACTCATCAACACGGCTCATCAACACAACACATCAACACAACACATCAACACAACACATCAACACAACTCATCAACACAACTCATCAACACAACACATCAACACAACACATCAACACAACTCATCAACACAACTCATCGCCCACAATTGTGATTGGAATGATGATGACCTGTTGTTTGCCTTCCATGGTGTCTGCGATGATGATGTGATTGAATACTATGAAGGTTAGTTACACACCTGACTGACACCGGCACACATGTGTCCATGGGACTCGGACTTCTTTCCGAGGCCTCCGTTCCGAGGAGCCAGCCCAGGCCTTCCGACCCCTTTCTCCTCCCCTGTCCCCGATCTGGCTCATCTATGTCTGCAGTCACTCCTGTCAACGTGCCTGGCAGGTGTCCGTCTTGTGTTCTATCCATGGCTCCACTTGTCTCCTTCGAGGTGATTGTGAATGACAACAAAAAGGTTCTTATTTTAAATCACAACCACAAGTTGTTGGTTAGCTGGTAATGCTGTACGGGTAGGAACTGTGCCGTCGGTGTGTGGAGATGAAGACAAGGGGAGTGTCAGGAGCAGAGCAGGTAGGGGCAGGTTGTTGTCCGGGTTAAGCCCATCCCTCTCCCCAGAGGGCACGTGTCAGGGTTTCTTTGTGCTTGTGGTGGGAAGGCAGGTTACATCATGTCTTTAACAAAAACAAAGCTGGAGGACCGGATTATATGCTGAAAACATGCTAAGGACACGGTGCAGTTTGAAACGTGTGAAACACAACCTATTTTTTACTTGAGGGGGTTCACGCACTACAACTGTTCAGATGAGGTGCTACCCGGACCATAGGACCATATTATAGTCTTCAAAAAGCACATCGGGAGGTAAGGATGTCTTCCGACATCTTCCGTGTGAAGACTCTCCGCCTAGCATTATGCCACAAAAGTCAATGTTGCGGAGGAAATTACAACAGAGCAACACTACACAACATAGTAGTATGGGGAGTTTCACAGCGAGGCAGAGCAACCATGGAGCAACCCTTATGCAACTGATTACCAACATGCCTCTCTCTTTCTAACACACACACACATACACTCTCTCTCTCTCTCTCTCTCTCTCTCTCTCTCTCTCTCTCTCTCTCTCTCTCTCTCTCTCTCTCTGTGTCTCTGTCTTACTATTCCACACACACGTACAACCGTATACACATAGCCTTCACTCCCAGACATATCTATCTACACTCTCTTTCTATTACACACAAATGCACGCACATAGCCTTCTCATAGTCTGCACATATCAGATATATTACTCATAGTCTGTACGTCAAGTTTCTGCTTATTTCTGTCTAGTCTACCCTCCTGTATAAATACTTTGTTAGCTTGCAATTCTACAGAGATCTGGGCTACAGGGCCCATTGCTGTAACCTAGGTCTCTCCATGTTGCAACATGTCATTCTGTCAGTAAACTCTATGCTTAATGTAGTCTGCCTCGATGAAGAATATCGTCAAATTATTCCGCATCAGCAATGCCTCTGTGTGAACGCTCTCTGCCTAGTACCTGCCTAGTGCTACAAAAGTTAGTATTGAGGAGAAACTAGACCATTAATAATGGAACTACAACAACCACAATACTACACAACGTAGTAGTAGGAGCAGTGTTGCGATGCTCATATCAACACAGGCTGCACGCACGCTAATGACGCCACATGCACGGGCGCTCCCAGGCGCGTGCGCGCGCTCCCGCGCATACGAATAAATGTTCCCTCGCATAAGGACAGACTAAAAACAATGCCTAATTGCCTCTACGAATGGATGTAACACCTGACGACCGGCGCTATTGATATGCAAAGTAGCCAGGTGTGTACTGCGAGTTGGCGCATCAGTCGAGTGCAGCGCATTCCTGTGTGCACACGCGTGCACGCGCTTCTGCTCACAAAACTTAGGTTGCCCGGAGTGCAATCTCGTCCCATGAGCAACGCATCGCTGAGTAGGGAGTAGGTTCACAGTAGGGATGTCAGATATTATCGGCCTACCGATATTATCGGCCGATATTGGCATTGAAATGTCATATCGGAAATTATCGGTATGGGTTTTCAATTTTTTTTTTTTTTTTTTTTTACATTTATTTAACCTTTATTTATCCAGGCAAGCAAGTAAGAACAAATTCTGATTTTATTTATTGTCAAAAGTATGCGTAATGTTGTGTTAATTCCATGACAAGAGATATGTAATGTTAATTACCTGAAATAATTCAGTTTTTTGGGCGGGGAAACCCTGCATATATCGGTATCGGTTGATATCGGTATTGGAAATTAAGAGTTGGACAATATCGGTATATCGGTATCGGTAAAAAAGCCAATATCGAACATCCCTAGTTCACAGCAAGGTTTCAAAACACTATCTCCAACCCGCGTGTGTGTGTGTCTGTGACCGATCGTATGTTACTCCTTCTGCGTTGTGTTAAATGTCGATGCCCCGAGGGAGTTTTGAACCCAGGTCGGCCGCACCGCAGGCGACAGCATAGACCGCTATACCAAGAGGTGAATTCACTTCTTGGTAACGTGTCTATGTGTCTTTTTAAGGGGAAGTTAGTTTAACTCGCAGTACCGTTTACTGCCACAGTCACTTCACAACACACGTCCATCGTGACTGTGGATATTACTCACGGACCTCCATTACATATGTACATTTACGACGGCCATGGTAAATATAGTCATGTGCAAGATGATATTGTGGTGAATAGCTGGACCATTGAGTGTAAACCTTTAGCTTATATGAATAGAATAGAATAGAATAGAAATACTTTTTGATCCCAAGGGAAATTCAGTAGCACAGATCACTCACAATGAACATTCAGTTAGTCAAAAGTCAAAAATAAGAATAGGAATAAGAATAAAAATAATGGTAAAATAATGGCTGTTGGTACGAAGGACTTCCTGTGACATTCAGTGTTGCATCTAGGGCTTGTGCAAAGTACACGGTATTGTGCAAAATACCACTCCCGACTCTTGGGGCTCTAGTTCCATCAATCGGCGATCTCGAAAATGATTGTGGAAGGTTGTAGCCAATGAGTGTGGCTTTCCAATGATACCCCATCTGGGGATGTAGGATCTAGGTGAAAAACTAACGAGCAAAAACCGGAAGAGAAAAACAGCCGAATGAATTGAAGTCTATGAGAAAACTGAGTTTTTCTTTTGTACACAGTTTACCAAAATCACTCCTAATCACTCATTTCTGAATGGCTCTTTATGAAATTTGGACATGTACTACATGAGGCTTCAGGCTATGGGTGTGTATGGATTATTAAGCCTCCAGACTGGGGAAATACTACCTCTGGACCAGGCCCGGACTGGCCATCGGGAGCACCGGGAGTTTTCCCGGTGGCCTGGCCTGCACAAATAAAAAAAGAAAAAAAATTATAATTCTTTTTATTTTTATAATTTTTAAAAAAAAATTGCCAGGCCATTGTTTCTAGTTGTGGCGGCGGCGCGGCGCGATAGTTAGATAACCTAGGTGGGGAACAACCAGGATTTCACTGTCTGCGACAGAGTTGGAGAACTATCTGACTCTCTCCCTCGGATCACACACACACAATGGAGCCGTGCTGCCGCTTGTGATTGGTGGAGGCGGGACCAGGCGATACAACTGATTGACAGTGGAGGCGGCGAATGGAATGGCAGATGGCACTCTGCAGAATACTGTAACAGCCAGGCAGTGAGCTAGGTAGTTTTGTAATAATGAAAGGTCTGTTATTTAATGTTTGTGTAAGGGCTATTTTAACTGTTGATGTGTAGTGCATCAGTAAAGTAAATATGGTATTGTGCTCTTGCTCTGTTTGAATAGGTGGAGAGAGTGGTTAACTGTATTATAATAGTAAATAGACAAATATGTTGTGCTCTTGCTTTTTTCTTTTTGAAGGTGGAGAGAGTAGCATTGCTAGTGCCACAACAGTTTTATTTGAGGTTCATAACAGTACATTGTACTAAGCAATTGTTGGCTCATTAGTTTGTGATTCACATGCACTAAAATTCACCAGAATGCAGGAAATTAAGTCTTTGTAACAAAAAAAATCCTGGTGGGGGACCCCCAGACCCCCCGCTTAAAAAGTGGCCTGACTGGGGCTATATTTCGCGCTATATCTCCCGGTATGAATTATTTCCCCAGTCCGGCCCTGCTCTGGACTAGCTAACTACTAAAAAAACAAGTAACAAGTTTATCTACAACTCAAGTTCAGACCTACCGCAATTTTCGCACTATAAGCCGCACCTGAATATAAGCCGCAGCAGCTAAATTGAATGATGTGTACATATATAAGCCGCACTGGACTATAAGCCGCAGGTGTTTTAATGTTTAATTACCATATGTAATTAGCATTGGGACACAATACTGTCGGACAAATAACAAGAATTAACTCATTTACAAGTTGTATTAAGTTTAGCAAATAAGGGAACAGATAAATAACATTTCAATGCAGTCAAAAAAGCAATATTTAGATTTTTACAATTCCGGTTTGGTCACTTCGAGTCACATATAAGCCGCACCGTTATATAAGCCGCAGGGTCGAAAAATGGGGGAAAAAGGCGCGGCTTATAGTCCGAAAATTTACGGTATTTCATTAGCACTAAAAGTGAATTCTCTTTCTGGAATCAGAATCTTCAGAATGTCATCTTTCAAAAGAGACCAGGCTCATGCATGTGCTATAAGTATAAAGTATGTTGTTTTGGTTTGCAAAGAAAGTATGCAGTCCTCAAAAATGAAAACTGAAATGGACACTTTTGGGGGCGCAGGTTAAGCGGAGAAGTGTTGTTTGTTGAATAAATACGCCCATTTTTTGGCTAACGCTGAATACCTGTCTTGTGTTGTTCTGTTGCGGTCGCATACAAACCATAACAGTTCAAACTGGCTTGGCTTATTGCTCTGTTATTTTAACATAAATCCTTTTGATTTATCAGGTTAAGAACGTAAGGTTATTCTATAACCCTAGTTATATGAGTATAGTGAGCGCTCTGCTCTATTGGAACTATCCCTTTATCCAGTCTAATTTTGAATAATTTTCTCCACATGCACACACCCATCCGCCTGGCCCCACCCACATCCGCTCCTCTACATAAGCGAGGTCGTGGCCACACCATCAGCTCCTTCCCAAGTCTTTCACCACCGAAGGCGAAGACCACGGGGTCCTCAGTGAGTCAGAGCAGAGTGCTCGCTATACTCATATAACTAGGGTTATAGAATAACCTTACGTTATATTATCATATAGCTTACGCTCTGCTCTATTGGAACACAGGAGCTGAGCAGAGCGGAAGCTCGACAAATGTACCCGATGAGGCCCCCCACAACCATCAGAACCGGGGAGGACACAAGGCCCCTGGACCCCCCTAGAGGAGGACGGGAGGGAATCGGATCTGACTGTGCGAAGAGGGTTTAGCACCTCAAGCGCACAGGGTGAGCAGACCGTGGGACTTACCTTACCGTGGGACTTACACAGAAGGACCCGCGACCACTCAGGCGCACATCCCACATGCCACCAGGGAACGGACGGGAAGCAAAACACCCCTGTCACAGTCCCCAACATCACAGGGTCGAAGGTCAAGAACCCAACCCCGTGGCAAGGCCGTAGCAGCGGAGCGCGGAGGAGGACCCAGCCCTAGGAACAACCTGAGGGCCAGGACCCCCCGAAAAAGGGGGCCCGGTGAGGTCAATGATGCCGTAGCATCGGGACCCCACCAGACGGTAACTGGTGACACCACCCCCCACATCGCCAGCGTATCGGACAGGGCCTAAATCAAGAGTAGGCCCTTCCCCCCTTTGGCACGCCGCTCTGAAGCACTCTAGCTTACTGCACCTGGTATTCCCAGGGGGTCTCCCATCCAAGAACTAACCAGGGCCGAACCTGCTTAGTTTCCGAGATCTGACGAGATCGGGCGTGTCCAGGTTGGCATGGCCGTAAGCCCCAAGAGGCTACCCCCCCCCCCCCCACAATACTGTGGGGTCAGACGGCGCGCCGGGGAGACAACCCCCAAAAGGGAGTTGATCCCTCAATCCAGGCAACAGGCCAGAACTCGACCTGTGCCTGGAGCACTGCGGACTAGACAGGCGCCTAAGGGGTCTACTGTAAGAACAGTACCCGGCGGAAGGGGTGTTCGGTATGCTGTGCACCATGTCATGACCTCAACAAACCCGACCCCTCCAGCGGGGTCGAGGTTCAAAGGAGAGGCCGACACAATTGGCAGACATCATGAAAGATGCAGGGGCACACTCTCGGGCAGACGGGGTCAAGCCCGGCCTCAACCCCGGCCTCAACCCGAGAGTCGACTCTGCTACCAACACACCGGAGAACCAACCACCTCCCTATGTTTAGTTTAACAGGAGGCGGTTGTTCCCTTAACCCACCAAGAAAACTTAGAAACATAACTGCGCGTATACACAGGCTATACAAGCAGTACAAGTGTTTCAGTTTTCAAAAAATGCGCCCAGTGACGTATCCCATGGCCGGGGGGGAAATCCTGTGACCCACCCATCCTAACATGGAGTGGAACCAAGGAACCCCCCCCCCTTCCCCCCCCCTGCGACTCGCTGCCCCTCAGCCAACAGGGAACTAACAGGCAGGAGGTCCCACCTCCCGGCCAATCAGTAAAGGGGGGGGAAGGATTTATTAGCCCACCCCTTATGACCCCTCACCCCTGATACGATGCAACAACAGAGCAAAGCCAGGACACCAGTCGTAGCGTGCTACATGAAAGCGCATTATACCTGTTAGGGTAACAGCTGCACGCCAGCCACAGACGATAACCTCATCTGTGCAACAACTGGCTTTATACATGGCTTCAGGCTCATGTGCGAACTTGCCACCTGCATTTTTTACACCTTTACCCTAAAGTAAGAAAAACACAGACCAAGAGAGGGGCCAAAGGCCTTGGTACAAGAGCTACACATGTAAACTTCTGTAGGCCAACACCTAACCCAGTTGTGGATTCAATGCCACGTTTACTTAAACGTGAACATGATACACACAACCCTCTATCACAATAAAAAAGGGCAAAAGTTCACTCTCACTACTGCAAGAGGAACGCAGTTTTTTATGATGAGAGAAGACATAAGTCCTCGATCAAGTGCTGGTCACAGGCCTTGCTAAGTCTACATAACAGTGACCAAACAATTTTCAGAGAAATTGCCTCTCTCTAAGCAAGAGCACAACCCCAGCAGAAGCTGAGGGATTTACACCGTATCCCCAAAAATATAGTGAATCAACACACATTTTGTAAACAAAATCATATTTGAGGGGAGGGGTGGGGGGGGGGGGGCAGGGGCAAACCGGGGAATAATTTCACCCACCCCCTCACCACCTCACCCCTGATATGAAGCCAAATGTGTAGAGTAAAAGCTTTACATCATGCACGCCAGCCACAGCCGAAAACCTTGTTTGAAAACAGGTTTCCCACAGCTCTGCCTATGTGTGAAAAAAACTTGCCACTTGTTATTTTCATCATTACCCTCAAGTAAAGAATAACAAGCTAAGAGAGGGACTCAGGCCCTCGATCATATGCCACTATGTACAGCATTGTAGGGTAACACCCAGCCAGTTGTGGGCTCAGCCACGTTGTCTAAATGTTACATGAACACACACAACTTCTCATCATACAACAAAAAACCCAGTTCACTTTTACTCACGTAAAAACAACGCTGTTTTTAGGTAGAGAGAAGACATAAGCCTTGGCCAACGCTAACCTAAGCTATACAAGTGAAAGACCCCAGGCGGTCAGGGTGGGGGGTCAGACCTCCAACACCATCACCCTGAGCATCGGGTCCCTCCAGGGCTGTGTTCTGAGCCCCCTGCTGTACTCACTATAAACACACGACTGTGTGGCCAAGTTCAGCTCCAACTCCATAGTGAAGTTCGCAGACGACACGGTGGTGGTGGGGCTGATCTCGGAAAACGACGAGAAGGCCTACCGGGAGGAGGTTGAGGTACTGGAACGCTGGTGCCAGGACAACAGCCTGCTCCTGAACATTGGTAAAACCAAGGAGCTGATCGTGGATTATAGGAGAGGACAGCAGGAGACACACACACCACTGATGATTAACGGGGCTACTGTGGACAGGGTGAGCAGCTTTAAGTACCTGGGGGTCCACATCTCAGAGGACCTGACATGGTCAACACACATAGACACAGTAGTAAAGAAGGCGAAGCAGCGCCTCTACCACCTGAGACAGTTAAGGAAGTTCAGAGTATCGGGGAAGATACTCCAGTCCTTCTACTCAGGAGCTGTAGAGAGCATCTTGACCGGAAACATCACTGCCTGGTATGGAAACAGCACAGCACAGGACAAGAAGGCCCTACAGAGAGTGGTGCGCTCAGCCGAGCGTACCACGGGTATTGCACTACCTCCCCTGCAGGTTCTATACAACAAGAGGTGCAAATCCAGAGCCTGCAGAATAATGAAAGACCCCCACCACCCCAATAACAGCCTGTTCCAGCTGCTGAGGTCAGGCAGACGCCTGCGAACCCCAGCTACTAGGACAGAGAGGCTTAGGCTCAGCTTCTTCCCCCAGGCCATCAGAGCCTTGAACAATGAACATTGAGTGCCACAGAACACTGAACTATCCACACACAAGCACACATGAGCACACACACGACACGCACGCTGTGCACGCTCACACACTAGCAGCCACTTTAACACTTTAACATGAGCGGGCACACACTCATGCCGCACACACCCACTTATGGCCAAAAGGAAAGGCCACTTTAAATTAGTATAACAACAGTAACAGTGTATTGCACTACCAAAGCTACCTAGCATGTCCTATATGCTCTGTAAATAACTATGTACAGATACCGAGATGTCACACCATGTTACCTGTTACCTGTTTATTGCACAATGTTGTTTTTATTGGATTCTATTATATGTTGTACCACTGTATTGCACATCGTTGCGGGCAAGACCACCCGCATTTCATTGTATACTTGTATGCCGTGACAAATAAAACTCTTGACTTGACTACAAAAGCAACCAAGACTATTTTCACACCACACGTCGTATCTCCAAATGTAGTGAAGTAACATTATGTTTTGTTAAACAAAGACATTGTTATTAACCAAAACATTTGGGAGGGGGAGGAAGGAAGAGTGGGGTAATGTCCAATGGACATCTTACCTGCACCAACGAACACAGGACGAAAGGCCGTAACACAGGTTGGTCCACCACGTTGACGAAGGCCTCTCGCTGGCAAGGCCAGTAGAGGCAATGGCCGGAGCCTTGCTCCGGCGTGACGCCCCCCTCCTGCAGCCGGTCATGGCGCAGGCCTGACGACATCTTCTGCCAGAGATGACGTCGTAGTCAGAGTGCCAGGGCCCGCTATTCTCACGGCTAGCGCCAATGGTTGTAGCACAAGCTAAACAGCTAACTCTAGGCTAACTGATAGCATCAAGCTAACGTTTCCAGCCGAGCGCAGCCGCCAGCTAACGCAGTGGCAAGCTAAGCGGCTACTACTGAAAGCTGCACAACGTGAGAAAAAGCAATACAGGCCAACACTTCAGACAGCCGCTGTCTTTTCCTCTTCTTGTCCGAAGAAAAAAGGGAAAAAGGCAACACACGGCCCTCTTCAGCGGGGCCAGCACGGCGGCAGAGGGTATCCATTTGTCCAGAGCCGGGGAATTGAACCGCAGATTCGGAATCACGGTCCCAGGAAAAACAAAGCTACCGCTTTACTGAGGAGGAGCTAATGTTATCGTGGGGCATCAGACTAGAACCCCCTCCACGCCGCTAAGAGGCAGCGAAAAGGATTCTAGCCTGGAGCCGACCTTCGTAAGCTGTGCAGTTGACCCCCCACAACTGACACACCTGGCACCCGCGTCGCAAAAAACATCACCCGCCCAGAGAGGCCGTCAGCCCCCACACAGCCGACCGCCTCCCAAGCATAGTGTCCAGCTGCAGAGCCGGAGACAATGCCGGCGGGGATTGCTCAGCGATGCGCGCCCCTAATGCGAAGCGCCGGTGGAGGTCAGAATGATCATCATCTTCTAGACACTCCGGTGGCGAAGACATTATCGCTGTATTTCCTTGAAAAATAGTGAGAGAGAAAACAAAGATATAATGTCAACGCAGCTCCTCTTCTCCAATAACTATTTCGGCACTACGTGTATACAGGCACTTTTTCGGTGGTGAAAATAGGGAAAAAGCTGATGGTGTGGCCACAACCCCGCTTATGTAGAGGAGCAGATGTGGGTGTGGCCAGGTGGATGGGTGTGTGCATGTGGAGAAAATTATTCAATATTAGACTGGATAAAGGGATAGTTCCAATAGAGCAGAGCGTAAGCTATACGATAATATAACCCCATATTACTCCATCAATCAATGATCAAGCTATTCAAGTAAATAACCAAGAAAAATATAATCAAATACTAGCTATGACATTAACTTTGTTCAAAACCTTTTTGTCACAGTCAAGGGGCAGAAATATGGTGCAACCATCAATTGTGAGCTGCTAAGAACATGTGGGACAGATGTAGCATGTTACAAAAACAAATGGCTGCACTCAACCTTGCAGAGGCCATACAGTACATCCAACTAATGGGAGATAGTTTGATTACAGAAAACATTTGTCTGCATGAAGACGCAACTGTAAGTAACTGTACTCAAACATAACCAAATAAGGGTTGTCTCAGTTCACAACTATATTGGTCAAGTTTTGGGTGGGACTTGTTTGCGTCCCTGCAGCTTCAAACAAGGGGAATTCACTGGGAACAAGGGGAAATTCAGGTCACGTGTAGTTACACTACACCCCCCACTGGATGTACGCATGGTCTTATTCACACATGTCCCGGGGAGGATGAAGAGAGGTCGCTGCGGACACTGCAATAAAATGTACACCAACACGCAATGCAGCAAGTGTAATGTTCACCATTGCTTTTCAGAGGACAATGACTGTTTTTGGGACTATCATTGCAAATGAGCGTGGCTGAATGGCTCTGCCATTCATCAGTACTTACTGTACTTGTTTGGTGACAATTCATGGTATGTGTGTAATATGTCTGCATGTACATTTACGTTTTAGGCTCTTATCCAGAGCTACTTCCATTAAGTGTTGCAGTAAATACTGTATGTGCAAATTCCAGTATCGGCAACATAGCAAGTAGCCAGGAAGAGCAACATAACAGTGTCCAGTCAATAGCCTGAGAACAAGAAGGTGGGAGGTGGGAGTTACAGGGAAGGCTCTCGACTTCTTCCACTCCTACCTCTCGGAGAGGCAGGAATACGTAATGCTGGGGAACCTCACCTCCAGCACAAGATGTGTTACCTCCGGCGTCCCCCAGGGGTCAGTCCTGGGGCCCCTGCTCTTTTTAATCTACATGCTCCCCCTTGGCAACATACTCAGAAGCCACAACATCGAGTTTCACTCATATGCCCATGACACCCAAATATACCTCCAAACCTCCCCTGACTCACACCTGGCTCTCACTCGGGCTACCAGTTGCCTTGATGACTTCCGCCATTGGATGAGTTGCAACTCCCTGCAACTCAATGGCAGTAAGACCGAAGCCATCCTCATCGGCACCCCCCATCAAACCAAGCAGGCCGGTATCACCCATATCACCATCAATAATCACTCCATCCCCCTCTCCTCACTTGTCACCAGCCTGGGTGTAAAGTTTGACTCATCACTTTCATTTGACGCACACATAAAAACAGTCTGTCGAACCTCCTTCTACCACAGGGGAGGAAATTAGGCCACTTTACTCGCCAAATGCGAGTATTTTTTACGTTTGGCGAGTGATTCATGAAGACCACTCGCCAGTCTGGCGAGTATACAAAAAAAAAACATTCTGCAATCACTGCACTGGCAAACGGTGCGCGTCTTCTGAGTGCTCGCTTTAGTTGACAGTGCCACGAGAGCACTGCACAAGACCACCCGCGGACATATAATGTTTAATAAAAGTTCGCGCAGTACTGGCCAACCCGCGGACATATAATGATAAAAGTCCTGCGTTACTAGGCTAGCCATCAGGAGCACTCTCAAACGGATAACGTTAAACACAGCAGAAGATGGAAAACAGACAGACTGACCAACTGCATCCAACCCTAGCACAACCCTCGAGTATAAGTTACTAAGGACACATTTAAATCACAGAGGTGTAATGTTAGTCTACTGGAACTGTATAGTGGTTAGCTTCTAGTTAGCGTTTAGCGATAGCTGCTTGCTAGCTAACGTTAGCCCCGTGTGCTCAAAGCAGCCAGCTAGGTGTATCTGTTATGACTATAATGTTTCCAAAAAAGCACCGGACTACGACGTAAGGTTAGACATTTTATTTCATGCTCAAAAGCCCCTGGCTTGCACATCGCAGTCACGAAAGGGGCTAGCTAAGCTCAACCAGTGCACTGTGCACAACAGCACACCAACCCAACTGACGTTACCACAACACTTGACGGTGCTGTCTTAAAGGCACAGTGTGCCTACCCAGATGCATACACAACATTGACGAGGCTTGACAACCGAGGTTCAAAGTTAACTTGATTGATTGATTGATTGAAAACTTTATTAACAGATTGCAGAATGGGTACAATACAGTACGGCTCAATACACACAATTGTTAAGGGGATGCAGCCCAGAGAAAGACTTTCGTCTTGTTTACATCAGGGTCCCCCATTTTCAATTCATCATAACATATGACATACAGATAGACTACTGCTACATCTATACATTTCACATCTATCTATACACTTCACAACATACTTCGGTTTTTTTCTTTCACTGCCCAACCCAGTCCAACCCAGCATCTTTCACTGCCCAGTTCAGCCCAACCCAGTCCAGAATAGATACCTCTTTCATGTTAATATGTTTTATGCTAATATTGTGAAAAGTAGACTAGAGATTAATGTTTTATGCTAATAAATATTTTAAAGAGTAGAGACACGGTGTGATTATTTTACTATGATTGAAAATCAATTTAGACGAAGACATACAAAGAAGTAATTATCACAATTAGCGATTTTTTTTGTCTGGTAAAAAATCTGTTTGGCTGGTAAAAAAAAATCAGATACTCGCCAGTTGGCTGGTAAGCCAAAAAGTTAGTTTCCTCCCCTGTTCTACCACCTGAGGAACATTTCCAAACTCAGACCCTCACTCTCCCAGTCTGACGCCGAAAAACTGGTCCATGCATTCGTCAGACCTATCTCCAGGACCTCCTCTCCCCTCAACCTGCGTCTAGGTCACTCAGGTTTGGCAGCCAAAACCTCCTCGCCATCCCACGCACTAGGCTGTCGACCATGGGGCACCGTGCTTTTTCCGCACTGTGGAATCAGCTGCCAAGGTCCATCAAGGCCTCAGTCTCCATTGCTGCCTTCAAGGCCAGCCTTAAAACCCATTTGTTTTGCTCTGCCTTCCAATATGGCCTGTTTCTTTATTTTTTTTGATCTGCTCCTATGTTTTGTTTATTTTATTTTATTCATTTTAAATGTTTTTATGTTTTAAACCTTTTTATTCTTATCTTTTTATTTTGTATTCATTTGAATGTTTTCTTGTTTTAAACCTTTTTATTCTATTTTAAAATGTGCTTTCCTTCTGCTGTGAAGCACCTTGAGAGCTCACTGAGTTTAAAGTGTGCTATATAAATTAAATCTATTATTATTATTATTATTATTATTATTATTATTATTATTATTATTATTATTATTATTATTATTATTATTATTATTAAGAAGCTTAAAGTAAATATGTTCCACAATGAATAACTAGGCTACTAACAACAAAGAAGAGGCAAAGCATGTTTAACATGTAGCCTACATATGAGTCTGGATCTGTGTGTGTGTGTGCGTGCGTGCGTGTGTGCGTACGTGCGTGCGTGGCGTGCATGTGTGTGTGTGTGTGTGTGTGTGTGTATATTACTACCTATGCTAATATGTCTGTACTACTACGCACTCAACATTTACACATTTACATTTAGTCATTTAGCTGACGCTTTTATCCAAAGCGACTTACAAGTTCTGTACGACAAGACAGCAAGAAGGGTACAACTCTATCAGCTGAGTAACAATGTTTATCAAAGTGTTGCGTGTTACAGTGTAGGTTAGTTTATTAGGACAAGTGCATGACAGTAAGGTTAGTCACGGTTAGATTTTATTTTATTTTTAATTTTTTTTAATCATTTCAGATAATGGTTGAAGAAGTGAGTCTTTAGTCGACGGCGAAAGATTGGACGGGATTCGGCTGTCCTAACTGGGATGGGTAGTTCATTCCACCATTGTGGGGCAAGGACTGAGAATAGGCGGCTTCTCTTCTCCGGGAGGCCAGCTAGCAGTGCGTTGCAGTAGTCGAGGCGGGAGATGACTGTTGATTGGACGAGGAGTTGGGTGGCTTCTTTTGTCAGGAAGGGGCGTATCCTTCTGGCGTATCCTTCTTATACTCAAGACTGTAGCACCCAAGTTCAACACTGTTTGATGAACAACGTTACTTACTGTAGCTGCCAGAGTTATACCCTTCCTGCTGACCTGTTGCACAGAACTTGCAAGTCACTCTGGATAAAAGCGTCAGCTAAATGACAAAATGCAAATGTAAATGAGATAACCGTCAGATGGAGCTGCACCCAGCGATGTACAGTACTGCCTTGTACTCCAGAGATAGGGAGAGAGAGAGATAAATATATGGAGAGACAAACGGAGAGCGAAATATATGGAGAGACAGACAAAGACGGGGGGGAGGGGTACTTCATGGCTAGACATTGTCCCGTGCAGGAGGATGGAGGGTAGTGAAGGGTAAGAATAGAACATAACAGGACAACATACCTGTGTAAAATCATTCTCGTAGGTCATAGCCACAGCTGAAGTCTAGACGGTTCCAGAACTTCCAAGGTTTTGTGTCCTGGTGCAGAATGTTGGTAGTGGATGAGAGACTCTTTTATGAGTTTGTTGGTGATGATAACCTGAGCCTTGGCATTCTCCTACCCTTATCCACTAACCCGCAAATCAACATTTTCTCCATCTAGGGACTATGGCTTTTCACACACACACACACGCATGCACGCACGAGGAACCAGGAAACCGAATTCCGTTGCGGAAAGGATACACGCAAACCGGATATCCCCTTTGTTGCTCGGTCCATCCCCTAATTCCGTCCGGCCACTCGTTTATCGTCGCGGGACTCAAGACACACACCGTGGATATGGATCGTTGCCATAACTCAATAATCCACATGATTTGGGCGTATATTAGTATTATACAAACCAGAACTGGATCGCCTCGATCCACATCACATAACTGGGATCTGTTTGCTCCACTCTCATCGCCCAACGCTACGAGGAAGCTGCCGTGAGTTTCAGCGTTTTTCTTTATTATTAACCATACAAACTGCTCTGATCTATATATCACCCATACTACATGAAGCATTTAACGACTATCACGGAATTATAAACGACCCCCCCCCCCCTCCGTTCACCCGCGCATGATCAGTCATAACGTTTAGGACCATATACAGTTGACATCTTTAATATAGCGTGGATCGGCAACAAACTGCATTTGATGATCTAATATATGCATTTGTGCCTATATCTCACGTTCTGGGAAATACTGAAAATATTTATACTCTAGACGGTATTTTCGTATGAATGTGTGAATGAAAAAGTAAAACGTTCCTACATCCTGAACGATAGATAATCGATGTTGAATGGGCCATAGTAATGTCAATTTAGCAATACAATTTAAAAAGTTATAGCCCTGCAAAGAAGGTGAACATCTCCATAGACTTAAAGTGGTGGCAGAGATCAAACATTGATGGATATAAGCATGGCAGAGAAAGTGTTAATGTCTATAGGTAGTGTGTTCCATAACTTTGGTGCATAGTTTGCAAAGGCTGCATCCCCGATTATCTTTAGGCTGTGGTTTGGAACCTTCAATAGACCAGTAGTAGATGATCGCAATGTTCTAGAAGGCACATAGTTGACTAGAGAATTTGCAATGTAGTTATGCCGGCTAGGACAATACAATGGCAAGGAATTGGAAAGTCACTTCCTGAGTCATCATCTAACAGAAGCAAAGCAGAGGGAAAAAGGTATATTCTTTCTGATAATTATTGAAAGTGCTGATGAGACAGAGCATCAGAACGTGTTGACTTCTGTACAGTCCAACATGTAGATATGTGCCCTGAGTTCCCTGAGAATAGAATGAGCAGGTAGGGGAAGGATTAGGTGAAAACCTAAGCTGGCTTCTTCTGTAGGGCTCATGATCATGTCCTCATGATACAATTATAGTCAAATTGCATTCTTGAGAACAACTGACAGCCCTAGTCTCAAATAGCTTTTACCTTAAAACTCTGATCAAGCATTACCTTAAGAAATCGCTGTCTGTCGTCCCCCGTTTACCTCTTGCCAGGGCACTTGTGCTTCTGAAGAGATGTTAAATGGGTGACGCTTTTTGCTCTGGTGTATTCTAGCATACACTTTGTGGTGAAGCTTTTGCCACAGTGTGAGCAGTACTAAGGTTTATCCCCAATGTGAGAGCATTGGTGCTGTCTTAGTCCACCTGAGGTACTGAAGCTCATTTCACAGATGGTAGGGTTTCTTTCCATGTAAGTCCATGTGTTGTTAGTACCCTCGCTCTTAGTATAGCTCTTGTTATACTGGTGACAGTGGTAAGGTTTCTCCCCTGTGTGGGCAAGCTGGTGTATCTTGAAATTGTTTAACCTCATGAAGCCCCTTTCACACGGTGCACAGCGATATGGTTTCTCTCTCATGTTAATCAGTTGGTCTCTCTTTAGGTTTTCCAAATTCCTGAACGCTGCTGTCGGGCCAAAACCTCATAACTCCATTTTTCAATTTTTTTTATTATATAAATCAACTCCGTAGATCATCCTCCATATGTGTGTGTGGGTTTTACAAAGTTTAAACAATGGGAAAGCATTAAACCGATCATTTGTCTAAACCTCCTAACTCTATTCACCCTCAAATCTGTGTTAGTTTTTTTCATCTGCTGAAAAGTTGGGTTTTTGGAGTTATGAGGTTTTGTCCCGACAGCAGCGTGAAGCTTGTCTCACACTGATGACAATAATATCTCCTGTGTGAGTGCATTGGTGTGCCTTTAATAAGTCTAGCTGACTAAATGTCTTCCCACACTGGTCACACAAATAAGGTTTCTATCCTATGTGAATGTGCTGATGGTTCTTTAATGCTCCTGACTCAGTAAAGCTTGTCCCACACTTGTCACACCTGTAGGGTTTCTCTCCTGTGTGAATATGCTGATGGTTCTTTAACCCTCCTGATTTACTAAAGCTGGACCCACACTAATCACAGCAATAGGGTTTCTCTCTCATGAATGCACTTGTGTATTTGGTGAGGCTATTTCTGCAGCGTTCACACCGTTGAGATGTGGGTCTGTGAACATCCCTCTGACTTAGGGAAGTGAAGCGAGAGAGAGAGAAATACAAATGTCATAGCTCTACAACAAAGAGACACACAATAACATGTTTTAAAGGCTCAATCCAGATCGGAACATTGTGTCACCAGTGGTACCAATTTGCCCTATTATTTGTTTATTGGTGAAGTATTCAAACTTAAACCCAAATAAGAGCAAATTATAAGAAAACAATATTAAAACAAGAAAATAAATAAGGAAAATAAGAACATATAATAATAAAAAAAATATTAAAACATATACTAAAAACTCAGAACCAAGACAACACAACAAACAGAACACAAGGTACAACAACTTCTAGTAATCAATCTACATACAGTACTTTACTTTTAATTCATTTTCGAAAGAGGAAATTCTAACTGGCATTGATAATATAGCCAGGAAACATGTTCCACTTCAGAAATGCTCGATACAGAGAAGGGTGGCATCCCGATAGAGGATGCAGCACATACCTGCTCGAAGGTAGTTCGGTCTACATGCAAGGTATATATGTCAGGGATGTATACGCATAATGTATAGTATAGTATGTTTCTTTTTTCGTAAGTCTTTTTTTATTTTCCATGTCAGTTATTAATGTATTTGTATGAGTCCTTTACATGTTTTGTATGTTCTTACAAAAAAGAAAAAGGCAAATCCTGGAAATTGAATATGATGATGTGGAAAGAGATGTTTGGAATGTTGGAGAGATTTGTGCAAAAAAAATAAAAAAAATAAAAAATATGCTCGATACAAAACCTTTTTTTGGGGGGATCAAACTACTTATCACTTTATTTTCTTAGAGAGGCGACGTTTCTCTCTCTTCTCCTCTCTTATTCTTCTTTTACTTTCCAGCAGACTAGACACCTGTTAGCGTATTGCTGCCTCTCCATGTTTGGGCTCCGGTACTGCACAGTGTTCTGGTCTCACAGCCTGAGGAGTGGTTTGGTTTGTTTCTCATCGGTTTCAGGAGTTTTACTCCGACTATTCTTTTCAAAAACACCCTAGCTTGTGTTTTCAAAAGCTTGTGTTCCTTTGTATTTCGGGATAACTCACACTAGTAAAATAACATGTGAACTTCGGAAGAGATTGAAAATGCATATAAAGCTAATGTTAAGAGTATAATCGTATATTGTACTTGACATCCTCACTAGACTTACAGTCAGTGGTGCCCCTTCTATTTCTTGACCTAGCTCTAAATAGTGGTCCTAATCAGTCGGTTATTACAAAGTGACAATTGTATTGATTTGAGGTTCAAATGTATTGAATTAATAAGGTTCAGAATTCTTATTAAAATTATTTATTCAGTTCTCACATTTATTCAGGTTACAATCAGATTGCCTTCTTGCATATGCATGAATAAATAAAAGGTATTCAAAACAAGGCATATCCACTGTGCAGCCAGCTGGATCACACTATACAATGAGGTGATCAATAAATTGACCACTTTATATCGTCACAATATAAAATAGATTTGGCTCCATCCAGAGCCTACAGGGAACACTATTACAGGCCACTCCAAGCCAAGGCAGCACACACCTGCAGCTAGGTGAGGTCATGCACTGGAGTTCCCCAAAGACAAAGGGCTGCTGCTATCTGGCTCAATCCCAATGTACAGACTACAGACCCACAGACAGTTCTCAAGTTGGGGGGAGTCCAAGAGTGCAAGAGTTGAATATCCCTCCCTCTCAATCAACATAATCAACATCAGCTGTGCAGTACAGCGTCAGCAACCTAAGACCTTGGATGTTATTATTGAATGGGCAGAAAACATTTTAAAAGCATGATTGGATTGTAGTAAATCCACAGGTTCTGCATAAGCATATAACATACAGTATATAGCATAGGCCTAAATAAAATAACAGACTACAGGTTATGAAATATAAGGAATATAATATTGAACTCAAGGCCTATTTCACCATTATGGGTAATGATTATATACTGTAACATTCAAAAGGTTCAATCTGAAACCTTTTCATGTCAGGGACCCCATATAATACGATTCTGTACCATCTGACAAGATATTTGATGTTGAATATGATTGAATCCAGAATTCCATAACGGTCTATACCAGTGGTTCTCAAACTTTTTGAGGTCAACGCCCCTCTATCTGATGTCCATGTTCCAAAACGCCCAACCAATGGGAATTCAATTTCCAGCTCTCAATTATTATTTTCTGTTTATCGTGGGTATCTGAAACTCTCAGCCATTAATGTTTCTATTTGCCTCAGTTTGTTGGGTCAATTAAGTCTGTCAGTGTTGTGTGTCAAATGAAGGCTTCTATCAATGAGTAGGCACCCAATAAAATCTTCATTATTATATAAAAATGTTCCTGGATTCAGATTTGTACTCATTTTACTTTTTACTACCAAGTGTAGTAAACATTACAAAATGTAAAAATTGTCTTTGCAAAAAAAGTTACATTGTTTCTGAAGTGGGATTTTGGATTTGGATTGTGCTCACTGCATGTAGGCTCCTCTCTGGTTACAGTCAAGTTATTGACCTGATATTAAAACAATGATAATAAATTAAATAAACTAGCGCCCCCTTTGAGCATCTCAACGGCCCCCTTTCAACAATTCTGCACTCAGCACTCTCTGAACGCCTCCTGGGGGGTGGTACCACCCCCGCTGAGAAACCCTAGTATTATTGTAGGTGGAGAGCAGTGGCAGCCGGTGGGTACTTCGCCACTAGGGGCGCTATACCAAACATTTTGCAAAATGCAAACATGTACAGTACAGTACCACGCAACACTCATGGCAAGACGTGAGCGATTCGACTCACGCTCACGGCAATGAATCGGCTCTTATGAACGAGTCGCTCAGCTGTTACTACAACAACACACAACCAGTCAAATAAAGTATAGTCTAGACTCTAATTCACAACTTGAAACACAATATATAAATAGAAAAGTTAGAAACAAAACTCGCCCGTCTACAAACACAGGCAGATCTCTCCCTCTCACACACAGCGCGACGTGGAATCGATTCGTTACACAATCAGACCTATTATATACCAAGAATAACTTCAGTATGAGTACAGGGCTGTACACATATTTTGCATATTGTTAAACGAGCCAAGGCTAGCTATTAAACTATCGATATGAATCGAAAATCTGGGACCCTGATGTAAACAAGACAAACGTCTTTCTCTGGTCTGCATCCCCTTAACAATTGTGTGTATTGAGCCGTACTGTATTGTACCCATTCTGCAATCTGTTAATAAAGTTCTCATTCATTCATTCATTCAAACATAGACGATATTGAACAAGCCATAATCCACGTATTTTCAATCCGAGAGAGCTGCAGTAGTTAAATCAATGAGCCATCGACATAGTCAGTGTGGTAAGTAACGTTATTATTGCATCCAAGATTGATACACGGCTGGCTAGGCAGTTGGTAGTCATAGTCTTGTGTTATAAAATAAATAAACAATCAGCAATGTC
The DNA here is from genome assembly GCF_963971535.1 of Notolepis coatsorum. Taxonomy (NCBI): domain Eukaryota; kingdom Metazoa; phylum Chordata; class Actinopteri; order Aulopiformes; family Paralepididae; genus Notolepis; species Notolepis coatsorum. The sequence continues at coordinate 276,398,217 of NC_140165.1, forward strand.
TCGCTTCATGAATGGCCAGCAGTAGTACTGCTCCTAAAAAAAACTATTTACAAACGTTAACGTTAAGCAGAGAGAGAGAGAGAGAGAGAGAGAGAGAGAGAGAGAGAGAGAGAGAGAGAGAGAGAGATCGCTAATCTACCACTAAGCGTTAGCTGAGTGGCTGAGAGAGAGAGAGAGAGAGAGAGAGAGAGAGAGAGAGAGAGAGAGAGAGAGAGAGAGAAGCGTTATCTGAGTGGCTGAGAGAGAGAGAGAGAGAGAGAGAGAGAGAGAGAGAGAGAGAAAGATCGCTAATCTACCTTGTTGTTGGCAGAAGGGCTTGTTGATAAAGTATATCCACTCCATGGCATTGTCCACCCAGCCTGTATTGATGTCCATCCATTGTCCATGCATGTCCCTCCACACTGCATTCATAATATAGCTTGTTAATAGCCAACAAGTACTGTGAGTGCCTTTGTCCATGTCCGCCTCGAACAGCCTGCAAACTACCTGGTGTTCTATCGCCAGGGCAGGAGAGCTTGATAAACGTGTATAATCCGCCATATAGCTATGTTAGCCAAGTGTTAGCTGAGCTCGTTAGCACAACACTCAACAAGTACATTCCTTTGTCCATTTCCGCTCGAACAGACTGCAAACTACCTGGCGTTCTATCGCCATGCTCTAAGACAAACTCTAACCTTAACCAACTTTGAAAGAGTGCCTAAGCTTAACAGTCTAAAGAACTTGCAGTCACGGCACGCTCGTCTAAGACAAACAGCTGCATGCATCTCACAACAACACAACTATCTCCACCGACCAACCTAGGACCAACCTAGGAACCAAGCTAGAAGCTAGAATTGGAACATTAGAAATTGGATTCGGCCAATCAGAGATCGTCTCTGTGAAATTCTGCCATGGAAAAAAATACTGGCGTCGGCCAATCAGAGAGCGTCTCCGCGAAATGCGGCTATGGAAATTCTTCACGGAAGTTCACGCTGCTGCCTAGACCGCTTCAAATCGCGCTCGGATTCCAACATAATAGTCATATTTCAACCGCACAACGCCGTATGCACTGATTGGCTGTGACGGAGACAGCGATCAAACTGTGACGCGCACTCAGAGCGCTATCGCTTCTAGCCCGGGCGAGAAATACGAAAAAATAAAAAAAAACGTCACTTCCTGTTCAAGAAAACGAGTATTTATTTTTTAATATAATAACGTTATATTGTGCATTGGAAACACAAACATACTTAAAATGAGTAAATATTATTAATTTTAAACATGTTTATATTATTTATAGGGCTTTAAAACAAAAAACTAAAAACGTATTTTTCTTGTTCTCTCATATAACCAGGGTAGGAGCTGAGGGGGGGCGGCGCCCGAGCGCCCCTAGTGGTAGAGCCGCCACTGGTGGAGAGATAACAGAGAGAGCAGAATAGTCATTCTTATACACTTCTCTCACTGTATAATATTTTCTATCTAGATTTAAAGATTTAAAGATAGATTTAAAATACTAGTGACATTTATTAATTAATATTCCCCATTGGAACCCCCCCCCCCCCCTGGAACCCCCTCCAGGACCCCACTTTGAGAACCACTCCTGTAAGTGGTTATATTGGAATATGTTTTTAAATAAATAAATTCAGCACTTAATCACTTTGGATTGTGGATCATTCCCTTTGCAAAGCTACAGACCTACTGAAAGGCCATATAGGGCTCAAAAGGTTTGCATCAGAACCCTCATGGAATCACTGATTTTGACACAAGCTATTCATACTACGACTGGCTGCTGTTGTGCAGACATCAGAGAGAATAATGTCCGGCAGCGTGACTACATGAGTAGAGCTCCCGACTCATGATCGGAAGATCACCGGTTTGAGCCCCGGTCAAGGCTGCTGTCGGAAAGTGGTGTTGTTGTCCAGCAGGGGGCACTCTGACCTGTTGTCAGTAACAATGCTCCTGTTACGTACAGCTGCGGGTGCCGTCCTTTGGATGAGACGCTAAACCAAGGTCCTGACTGAATTCTGTTGTTAAAAAACCCAGGACACCTATCGTAAAGAGTAGGGGGTTGCCCGATGTTCCTGGCCAAATTCCCAATCAGGTCTCTGACATCAAGGCCACCTAGTCATCCAGCTTCCCCTTAATTGGCTGATATCAATCCCTGTCTCCTGAGCCGTTCAGCCATTGTGTAGTGTGATGTGTGCCGGGTGCCAGTGTATGGTAGCCATTGAGCCTGCATAGCCCAAGGTTGGGTGCTACCAGTGGTAGTGAAGGAGGCAATTTCCACCCTACATTGTGCTTTGAGTCTGAAAAAATTGCCTTGCCTTCCTATGAAAGATTTAGTGATTGTCTTAAGTTTTCCCTCTGTATCAAATTATAATGGCAGTTGAACGTAAGAGAAATCCACCATAAACAGAATGTACATGATGCTAGTCCAATGATCTTGGTTAAGTCAATATCTATAAACACAGACAGATGTTAACCCTAAGTTGGAAATCTGGGCACCAAGACTGTGTGACTGACTGTGGAATTATAGAGTTTTTATTTGAGCTATTACATCCAAAAGAGTTTTATTTAAATGTTTGGGCTTATAGAATTAGAAAAAGTACCGCTATCCCAGTAAAATCACCATGGCTACTGTCATAGTGTCCTAGTGTCCATTTTCTTTGCTCTCGCAATATTTACATCCCATCTGTGTTTCACTTTGTTTGCCAGGTTGTATTGAGTCAGACCTCCTTTGATTGATGGGCAGCTTGTAAGATTTGGAGGGAGGTGTATGGAGCGATCAATCTGAAAGACAAGGGCGCGTTTACACACCTCCAGTGCATTCTTTTCATGTTCTACGTCAGCGCCATGGAAGAACACGTCATACACAATATTCGGGGACCCCTTTTCTCCTACTGTGGTCTATAGCGCCAATTTCATCAATTACTGTAGTGGTCAAAAACTTCATTGGACACTTTTAATTATATTTTAGGGTGGATCTGAGTTAATGCAATGTGACGAAAAGCCTTAAAGAGGAGCGCTGTGGGGGAGAAAAAACAACTAGCGAATGAATGAATGAATGAATGATAGAAAGAAGACTGTCATTGTGCAAATAATTCCAAGTCTCATGGAAAGATGTAAATAGACAGACACAGTGGGTCTTGTTAACATAGCAACCACAAGTCATTTTGTGAGGTAAAAAAAATAGCTTCCTTTTCTACCTACAGTAATGAACCTATTCTGAAGGTTTCCTGCTGCAGCCTCTGTGGCCGTTGTGATAAGCCAGTGAGATGTGGCCTTGCCTTGAACATCAAGTCTCTGGCGACAGGTCGGTGAGAACATCAAGTCTCTGGCTATAGGTTGGTGAGAACATCAAGTCTCTGGCGAGAGGTCGGTGAGAACATCAAGTCTCTGGCGATAGGTCGGTTAACTGTTGCTCTTCCCTTTTCTCTTTCGGACCGTTGTGGTGACATACGGTTTTGTCGTTTCTGCAGAAAGGAGACTGGGTGTTATATGACTACGCACACAGTATTATATGTCTGTGCTTTAAAAGAACACACCAACATTATGGGAAATGCCCTTACCGTCTTCTCCAGAGTCAGACAAGAAGATAGATACCAATTTCCTCTCTGTGCATTCAGTAGAGGGCTATCCGGCTGCAAGCTAGCCTAGTTTAGCACAAATTAATGGAAGCACATACGGACCACTAGCCTAGCTTAAAACTCCGGGAGAGGTGTTTTTAGCCAACAGCTAGGCTATCTGGTCCATATTTGCTTCCATTAATTTGCACTAAGCTAGGCTATCTTGCAGCCGGATAGCTTTCTACTGAACACACAGAGAGGACATTTATACCTATTTTCTTGTCCGACTCTGGAGAAGACGGTAAGCGCATCTCCTTCAGTGTAACAGTGATTTGTAAACAGCGCACTATGTTTCTATATGGTACATCATACCTTGTTGGTAGTTCAAATTTCCTCTCCCTGTAAAAGGTGCTCTTCTTCATCAGGTTGAGTAGCACCATGTCACAGAAGAACGCTCCCTATAAAAACAACGTCAATGAGCTGCGTTATATCACTAATAAATTTTATTATAAAATGTAGTTTAGCAGAGGTAACAAAATGGTGTGATAAAGGCAATCATGACATGTTAAATAATCATGAAAAGTCTACATAAATCAACAGCCCCATTAAATCTTATACTAAATGAGGGCAATTTTAATACAAATTTTAAACGTGTTTATAAGGAATGATTGAAGTTCTTATAAACGTATATGAAAGAAACTTACAGCGCCCATGAAAGCCAGTCCCGACCCTATGTTGATGACTGTAGGGATTATATTGAATTTGCCAGCCTATGAATGATAGCAGAAAATAAGATTAAAATAATAATTTAATAAATATAAAATATAATCTAAAAGGACTGAAACTAATAGTTGTTGCATTTGACCTTTTACATTAAATGGTAAATAAATTAACCATCTGGATTGTGTTTAGCCAGATTATATTTACAACTGGCATTAATGTGTCTCCGATGTCAACACTGAGATACAACTGAAACTCCCCTTCAAAGAATAGACAGCTGTGCACATCACAACTGACAGCAGCTTCATTCAATCCATCCACAAGTATCTTAACTACCCAATATCAATAATGTCGTCCTTGTCAGGAACCTACTGATTGCCTGCCTGCTTGCCACAGTGTGTGTTTACAGTGACCCCTGACCCCTGTTATTGCAAAATGGCAAACTTAAGACAATCTGCTACAGTGGTCTCTCCTGTGTCTTCATCCTTTCTTTTCTCAAGACTTTTCTGCAAATACACAGTCTCAACTATCATGGCCGATGGACAGGCCAAAATGCTGTAACCCTTTCATATTGTAACACTTTGTGTAGAATGGCCCATGTTTCCTAGCTACTAGCCACTTGCTGTAAGCCTTTCATATGTTGTAACACTTTGTGTAGAATGGCCCATGTCTCCTAGCTACTAGCCTTTCATATTTCAAGCAGGGCTCTTTTCTCTAGAGGTCGCTGTTTGACAACATTACAGATCATACCTTTAAGTTGAAATGCTATTTAATCGACTCTTGTGTTCAATGTGATAACACAATAAACGAAATAAAATAATGTTCGGGAGCAATCCATCTTTGATGGGTCACGGATTGGATTTTCATGTGGTTAAACCATCCGATTACAATCTGATCATCAACCCCAGGTATACAGTAGCTGTTGGTGTAGGACAATCCCTAACTCCGAAAACCAAATTATACCTATGTTATTACGTTTTAAAATTGGACTTTTTAACAGATTTCTTCCAGGAGATGAGGCTTCATGCTGGAAAATATGTATATGTATATGTATAGTCTGTACCTTCCCGTGTACCATGATGTCCAGGCGCACGCCGTAGACTTTGAACAGGGTTCGATAGTTCTCCCCAGCAGCGTTCTTGTAATAGCGCACATGTCTAAGAGGAAAACAGAGCCATAGCAGATTTGGATTATTCACATTTTCTTTTATAAATGTAATATTCAACAAAATATATCATATCTTATATAATTGTCAGATTGGTTGTGATATCCTGGTGTAATTACTGTAAACAAATTGCTGAGACCATTGCTGAAACAATTCGTAGCCTATAAGACCACGTTTCCCATGAATCCCCGTCGCTTCTGGTTTCAAGGAAATGTAGCCATTTATTTCCACCTCCCGGCATGGGATTTATTTCGATGTCGAGAGGAGAGGGTGAACAGCCCTTGCTAAACTGTAAATGTGGAGTTATTTCTGTTGATAAAGAACTCCTGTGGTCACACACAATATCAATATAAAATAAAGGGAAAACAACGAAGTTCAAGGCACTCTTAAAAAAGCTTTAAATTAATATATTGCTTAGTTCATGTTTGAACAATAGAAAACTGCCAACATGTTTCAGGGCATACAAACAAATGAACTCTGAGCCATATTATAAAGGAGGCACTCAATCAAGCTCAGGTGTGAGCATTTAGTCAGCCAAGGTGCGTCTCTACTTTCCATAGCTGCATTTCTGCATACCCCTCTCTGATTGGTTGAGCCCATTTCTGCAGACCCCTCTCTGATTGGTTGAGCGAAGCCCCTCTCTGATCGCTATAGTTTCCCAACAGGAGTAAAGTCTGGAACGCCAAGCAAGCAGTAGAGATGTGTCGTAGCAATCCGAAGTGACATTGACCACCAGACTCTTTCTCTTAAGGCATTAACTGGGTTAATTAATATAAATGTTATATTGTAACTGTCTAGTTACACATTGGTTCCGAAACATGTATGTTCCAGGCTGCAATTAAAACTTTGAATCTGAGAGTGCTGGACCAGCTTCCTGCTTTCTTCTAACTGTCTAGTTAGGCATTAACTGTGTTAATCTAAATGTTACATTGTAACTGTCTAGTTAAGGCATTAACTGGGTTAATCTAAATGTTAGGTATTGTCACACCAGGATCAGTTGGTATGATGAAACACATGTTATTATATGTTTGATTGAAATGTTGTGTCTTACTAATAATAACTAATTCCTTGGTCAATAGAAGTCTCTGTGATACTTTCTGAATATGATTTGGGAACATCAAATGGGCAGGGTTATAATAGAAGAAAGACAGTGTAAACAATATAATTAACTCTGAATATAATAATGAGGAAAAAGAAACAGGATACACAACAAGGTGCATGAGATGAGGTTATATGTAGAACATGGTACAGTTACAGTAAGTGGGGAGTGCGTCATGGTACAGTTACAGTAAGTGGGGAGTGTAAACACTAAACAGTGATTCAAACCCCCTCAATGTACAGTTTCTGACAGCTGGGCTGTGTTGAACTTGTCACGTGAAATAACGTTATGTGTTGTCACGCGAAATGTGCATAACGTTATGAATAAACCGCGAAATAACATAACGTTATGTTATATAACGTTACAATGTACAGTTTCTGACAGCTGGCTGTGTTGTGAAATGTGCATAACGTTATGAATAAAGCGCGAAGTCACGCGAAATAACGTTATACGCGAATCTGGTAGTACATTTCTTTTTATCTTCTTGATATGATAACATTACGTCCGCCTTTTGCTCAACCAATCAGAGAGGGGTCTGCAGAAATGGCCTCAACCAATCAGAGAGGGGCCTGCAGAAATGCAGCTATGGAAAGTAGAGACGCAGCCAAGGTATAGCTGTCATAATAGCAAATGCCTCCAGAGTTCCTCCAACATCTAGACAGACAAGTTTCAAGTTTCTTTATTAGTTGTCATGCAAAAATACAGAATACTTTTATATGAAATGCTTTGTTCTGTTCTGCTCCTGAGAGTGTGCTAGATAAAAATAGATAAAGTATAAAATAGAAAGTCAAAAGTACATAAACAAAGTGTAAACAAAAGTGTTCAATATACATATACAATATACAATACAGAGTAGAACAAATTAGTAACTGAGTTACAATACAATACAGTATACAGTACAAAGCAGAAATGAGGTACAACTTAGGGTAAGGTGCAATGAGGTATGAATTGTAGTGCAAACCTCTTTACCAATAAATATAAAGTGTGTTAAAGTGTCTAAAGTGGGTAAAGTGGGTGCTACAGTGAGTTGTTTAAAGTGAGTGTGGATGTGTGTGCAGTGAGTGTATTTGATGGTTTGTTAGGGCATGCGTCCACCTATCTCACAAAAACGCTGGCAGTGCGCCGGTAGTGCTGGCATGAAGCGCATCTTGTAGATGACAGAAATAAATCTACAGCCATCTTTTTATAGTTTTTTCCTGCCGCGGTTTTGCACATATAGCATATTTTAATACACTTTATTGTATATTAATTATATATATATAGTTATTGCCTGACACCACAGTTCGCCCTTTGCTTTTTATTAGCTTTTTAGTAGTGTATTTGTGTAGTTATTATTATTAGTGTATTTGTGCTTTGTCGCAAATCTCAATGGCCCGTCTCTTGTGGGTAGACAGCCAAGACAGGCAGGCAACTCCGGTGTCAGGTTACAAACAGAGTGGTAGATATGAATGGCTGTGATTGGTTGTCTGAAAATGAGCTCAGCGCATCGCTCTGAAGTTCAGAAAGTTTCAACTTTAAACGCTGTGTGCGGCCGCACAAAAAAGCTGAAAAAAGAAGCCGACTGCAGCGCATTTCCTATAGGCGGCGCATGCGGCCGCATACGCTCCCTCCCCATTGGGATACATTGAAAAAAGACGCTTGCGCCCATAAATATGAGATAGGTGGACCCGGGCCCTTACATAGTGTTATTGTCGTTGAGCATCCTGATGGCCTGGGGATAGAAGCTCCTTCTGAGTCTCTCTGTACTGGCCATGAGAATCCGGTATCGCTTGCCTGGCCGCAGCAGTTCAAAGAGGCAGTTGTTTGGGTGACTAGAGTCTTTGATTATTCTCTTAGCCTTACCCCTGCAACGCTTGTTGTAAATGTCTTGGAGAGTGGGAAGCCCACCTCCAATTGTGTGTTCGGCTGAACGGGCCACTCTCTGTAGTCTGCTACGGTCTTGTGCGGTGCTATTCCCAAACCAGGAGGTGATGTTACCAGTCAGGATGCTCTCTATTATGCACGAGTAGAAGTTCTTAAGGATCTTCTGACTCACTTTGAACTTCCTCAGGCACCTAAGGAAGTAGAGGCGTTGCCGTGCCTTCTTGACTACACTGTCAATGTGTGTGGTCCATGTCAAGTCCTCGGATATGTGGACTCCAAGGTTCTTAAAACTGTTCACTCTCCCGACCGGTGCCCCGTCGATGCTGAGGGGGCTGTAGTCCCTGACCCCCGACCTCCTAAAGTCCACAATCATCTCTTTTGTTTTGCTGACGTTCAGGGAGAGGCAGTTCTCCTGACACCACCGCGGCAGATCCTCTACCTCTTCCAGGTAGGCTCTCTCGTCGTTTGCAGAGATCAGGCCCACCACTACTGGAGGTGAGAGCTACAGGGCGATAGTCGTTGAGGCAAGCGGGCATGGATTTTTTTTGGGTACAGGGACAATGGTGGACTTCTTCAGACAGGTGGGGATGACAGCCTGTTCTAAGGACAGGTTAAATATGTCAGTGAATACCGGGGCCAATTGGTCAGCACAGACTTTTAGGACACGGCCGGGGATACCGTCCGGTCCTGCTGCCTTCCTGATATTCACTTTCTTAAAGTTCCTCCTCACCTCATGTTCTGTTATCCTGAACACTGAGTCTCCATCGGCAGTGTTGTTATTCACAGCCTCAAACCTTGCATAGAAGGTATTGAGATAAATTGCCTAGGAGACGTCACTGTCCAGCTTGAGGGAGGTGCCTTTGTAATCTGACAGGCTACCTCCTGCAATATAGGCTACATATCACATATCATTGGAAGCTATATACACTTATTACATGGCGTTTTAACTAGGGATGTCAGATATTATCGGCCTACCAATATTACCGGCCGATATCGGCATTAAAATGTGATATCGGTATCGGTTTTTGTAGGAGCTATTTGATGGTTTTTGTGCTTAGTTTGTAGTTTGTTAAGTTCATCACTGGGTGGCAGCACGGAGCACTGGGTGGCAGCACGGAGCGCATAGGTTTTGAATAAAGGCACAGGTGTATGCTATGTCAATCAAGGTATCTAGGTATGGGTGACGGAGAGATCTCACGGTTTTTACCGCATGAACACACGCACGTACCCTCGCTCGGTTTAAATATTAGTAACAGCATTATGAAGTAATTATTGTTTGACTCATCACTTGTATTGTGCTAAATACTTGGATTAAATGGGAACTTCACCCAACGGCAGGTGACACAGACTCGACAATGTGTATTTTCTAAATTGCGCGTCAAAGACGAGGCATCCCCGCACCCAACCGAGCGTCTATCAGAACATCAAGATAGCCGCTACACAAGTAAAAACCCGATCTTACTTGGACAAATGGAGGATTTTGGAACCTGGCTTGGAATGCTGCTTCTGGATAAAGATCATCATCCCGAGATAGCACACCAAAGGAGGACTGGTTAGTGTATCGCACTGGGTTGCTTGCTAATGGAGCAGCAGCATTGAAAGTTTTGTTGTTATTGTATTGACTTTTTTTCACGAGAGAGACTCCAGTCTCTTAAAGGAACAGTACGTATTATCAAAAATGAGTTTACGTCATGATATTGTGGAGCCCAGCCAAGGGCAAAATGTTTGTGAGCCAAGAATAAGAAAGCCTTCTTTAAAGGGATTACAAATTTTGATTGAAAGGCTCCAAACGGACAGAAATGCATATTGTACACAAGCAAGGAAATTGAAAAGGGAAATCATCACTCTTCTAGTTTCCAATGACAATGTAAATCTTGTGCACCAAAATCTAAAACAGTTCAAAGCTCTATGTCAAGTTGCCTCTGAGGCACATAATACATTGATGACTGAGTATCCTACAACTGAGGATAGGGCTGGGCGATATAACGATAACGATAAATATCGCGATATATTTTAATAATCGATATCGAATATCGAAATTAAAAAAAAAATCGAAAAATCGTTTTTTTTTTTTTTTTTTTTTATACCTGCAACAGGGCAGTTTTAAAACCAGAGACAGTGGACAGACTTGTCTTTCTTGCCTGCAACTTAAAGTAATGGCTTTGCTTGTCCAAATGACAATACTGACCTAATTCAGATTTCTTTTTCTCTTGTCCATTTATTTTGTTTGCTTTCTAATTTAAAATACATTTTGAAACCGTCTGTACACAGTAGGCTATGTGTGCTAGCAGAACTAGACTCCAGTCACGAGTCACGGTGCACATGTGCGGTGGTTTGTCCACCAAAAAAGCGCCAAAAGATCGAAAATAAACTAGCAGAGCCAGAACTGTTCAACTCCTCTGGAGCCACAGCCAGCAGAGAAGCCGGTTTACTTTAGCTTTTAAACCAGCTGCAGCCTGAGAACTGGAGTGTGAGGGGATGTAACACTAAAGATGGCGGCAATGACAAAGAATTGCTGCAAAATAAACATACATCTGTTGTTAAAAAAATAAATAATTTTTTTTTTTTATACTTATAACAATTCGATAATTATCGATATCGAGAAATAAAATAAAATTATCATATCGTTATCGCGATATGATTTTTTTCCATATCGCCCAGCCCTAACTGAGGATACGCAGAGAAAGCAGGACGAATGGTTTTATGCAACAAAGGAAACAAATGATACATTTGTAAATGAAGTATCAACATGGTTGAGCGAAAATGGGATTTTTCAGGTCAATGATGATAATGCTGAATTGGAAAAAATTAAATCTGATTTGCATGAGGAAATTAAAGCTGGAGACAGTGCGTCTAATGTGTCTAGTAAAAGGTCAAGCAGAAGAAGCAATGCCAGTAGAGCATCAGGTTCTAGTACTGCATCTGCACGTTTAAATGCCATGGCAGAGAAAGCGGCTTTAATGGAGCAAACCGCTGCTCTGCAAAGGAAACATGAAATAGAGGCACAAGAGGAGAAACTCAGACAGGAACAAAAGAAACTCAGAAAAGTTAAGGAGCAACTGGAGCTTGATACACAAATGGCTGTTGTTACTGCAATACTTTCTGTGCTGGAAGGCAGTGCTGTTGGAGGAAAGGCCCTTTCAGATGGAATGAATTCCTACCTGAGCAAATCTATTAAAGAGCTGAGACCTCAATTCAACCTACAGGCAACTGCATTTGTGCCGAAGGAGAACACCCTGATTTCGGATCAAGGCTCAAGAGCGCCACCTATCTTTTCCACATATGATGTGCGACCAAAGGTGAATATGCACACACACTTTCAGGAGAAAGTACAACATCATGGAATTCCACAAGCAAAGGATACTACTCTCATGCCACAGTGGCAACCAAACACTGGGACGTCTCTCACCACTACTCTAAAGCATCAGTCTCAAAATGCTTTCACAGCCTCCACTGCTGCACCTCGTAGGTCAGTAGCTGCACAGGAACGACAGCCTACACAGAACGCTGCAGTGCAAAATACAGTGGACCAGGATGCCATTTGTGGAATCATGCAAAGGCAGAATGAACTCACCACATTGCTCATTCAACAGCAAATGTTATCTACTTTACCAAAAAGAGATATAACCATATTTGATGGTGATCCATTGCACTTCATTTCCTTTGTTAGGACATTTGAACATTGTGTTGAAGAGGTAACATGCAGTTATCAATACTGTTTGTATTTTCTGGAGCAGTACACCAGGGGGAAGCCCAGAGAGCTGGTGCGAAGCTGCTTACACATGCCACCACAACAAGGATATCAAAGAGCAAAAGGTCTTTTGAAAGAACACTTTGGTAATGAGCACAGGATAGCAACAGCCTACATGGAAAAAGCCTTTCGCTGGCCTGTTGTTAAAGCAGAGGATGTAGAGGCGCTGCAGGAGTTCACGCTGTTCCTAAGAGGGTGCTGCAACGCTATAACAGAGATACAGTACATGGAGGAGATGAACGTTCCATCAAACATGAGGAATGTTATGATGAAATGGCCTTACAAGCTGCGGGAAAGATGGAGGTCTACAGCTTGTGAGATACAAGAACGGCAAGGCTACAGGGCCACCTTCCCAGAGATGGTAAACTTTTTGGAGAAACAAGTCAAAATATTGTCTCATCCCATTTTTGGTGACATTTCATATGCACGACCAAGCATCACATTAAAGCCTGTAGATAAGAGCGCGCCGCTACCCAGGAGCAGCATTAAAGGAAGCAGTTTTGCAATAACCATCGCAACCAACCAAGCTGAAACTGTGCCCACAGTGCACATGATGCCAAAGCAGCCTACCGTAACTAAGGAGTTGTCCTCAGAGGCCTGCCTCTATTGTGAAGAGCCACACCCGACTATTCTGCATGTCCACAACAACGACAAATTGACCAAGTCACAAGAAACACCAGTCAGTAGTGCACTTGTGTCTCTTCAGGCATGTGGTTGTACTGGGGCCGGAGACCACGACTGTACCCTTTCCATTGTTCCAGTACAGTTGAGATCCAAGAAAGGAAATGGAGTGCTGCAGACCTACGCCTTCTTAGACCCAGGAAGTACAGCAACCTTCTGTACCAACCATCTTATGAAGAAGCTGAATCTACAGGGTACAAAGACCAACATTCTTATGCGCACTATGGGTCAAGAAAAGGTCATTGAAAGCCAAATCCTTACAGGACTGGAAGTGTCCAAGTTGGATAATAACCACTTTATGGAGCTCCCAGAAACGTTCACACATGAAACAATCCCTGTTTCAAAGAGTAACATCCCTACTCAGCAAGATATTGAAAAATGGGAATATCTGAAGGGTATCAGGATCCCAGAATTGGACGCTGATGTTGAACTTTTGATTGGAGCTAATGCATCAAAACTCATGGAACCCTGGGAAATTATCAACAGCCAAGGTGATGGACCTTATGCCGTGAAGACCCTATTGGGGTGGGTCGTCAACGGTCCTTTGAGGGGTAATAATGGTTGTCAGAGAAGCTGCTCGACCATATATGCCAATAGGACATCCATTGTCAAACTGGAGGAGCTGTTGGTCTCTCAGTACAACCAAGAGTTCAACGAGAAGTCACTGGAGGAGAAGCAGGAGATGTCAAGAGAGGACCTGAGATTTATGGAGATCTTGGATAAGTCTATTTGCATGCAGGAAGGACATTATTGCATGGACTTGCCTTTTAAAGTGGATGACATCACCATGCCAAACAACATGTGCATTGTGGAACAGCGCCTTCAGGGTCTGAAAAGAAAGTTTGAACGGAATAAGGGCTACCAAAATGAGTACACAGATTTTCTTACTCATGTGATTGACAGTGGCTACGGAGAAATTGTGCCTCAAGTCCAGCCGGACTACAAAAATGGCAGTGTGTGGTATCGCCCTCATCACTGGGTGTGCCACCCAAAGAAGGAAAGACTGAGAGTGGAAAAGCGAGCACACACCAGACGTGGAATTTTTCCAATCGTCAGTCCCAGTGACCAGTTGGGGTTCTCATCACCATTCACCTTGCTACCAAAACTGTTGTTGCAAGAAATGTGTCGAAGGAACATGTCTTGGGATGACCCCATACCCCAGACATTCTCACAACGATGGGCAAAGGGCTTGTACGGGCAGTACGGTTGAAGACCAAGACAGGGCAGTTGGAGCGGCCCATATCCAAGCTCTTTCTGCTTCAAGAAGCAGTGTAAGGTCTGGCGGTAAAGGTCACGACCCAACGTTGAGTTACGTGCTGGTAACCTCTGGCTCAGAGAAGAACCAAGAACATTTGTTATAGCTCCTTTTTTCTTCTTTAATGTAATTGTTTTCCACCTTCACATTTGGGGCCGGTGTGTAGGAGCTATTTGATGGTTTTTGTGCTTAGTTTGTAGTTTGTTAAGTTCATCACTGGGTGGCAGCACGGAGCACTGGGTGGCAGCACGGAGCGCATAGGTTTTGAATAAAGGCACAGGTGTATGCTATGTCAATCAAGGTATCTAGGTATGGGTGACGGAGAGATCTCACGGTTTTTACCGCATGAACACACGCACGTACCCTCGCTCGGTTTAAATATTAGTAACAGCATTATGAAGTAATTATTGTTTGACTCATCACTTGTATTGTGCTAAATACTTGGATTAAATGGGAACTTCACCCAACGGCAGGTGACACAGACTCGACAATGTGTATTTTCTAAATTGCGCGTCAAAGACGAGGCATCCCCGCACCCAACCGAGCGTCTATCAGAACATCAAGATAGCCGCTACAGTTTTCAAAAAAAAAATCTACACATACAACTATAACCTTTATTTACCCAGGCAAGCAAGTAAGAACAAATTCAGATTTTATTTATTGTCAAAAGTATGCATAATGTTGTGTTAATTCCACAACAAGAGATATGTAATGTTAATTACCTGAAATTATTCCATTTTTGGCGGGGGGAAACCCTGCATATATCAGTATCGGTTGATATCGGTTGATATCGGTATCGGAAATTAAGAGTTGGACAATATCGGTATATGGGTATCGGTAAAAAAGCCAATATCGAGCATCCCTAGTTTTAACATTCGCCGAAATGCTTGATTGTGATTGGTCTATAGCGCTCGTCAGAGGTCCGTTATTACTCGATAACGGACCTCTGCCGAGCAATAATGACCGCTGTTCGCAGCTGTAGCAATCAAGCACACTGCATTAGTGCAATCAGACACACCTGCCGGCTGCCGGCGAAGCTGCCGGCGATGACAGCGCGGAGCGACAGAACAGAACTGTGTCTGCATTTGACCTTGTCTTGTCGATGGTGTAAAATGAATTAGGTATATTGTTAGTAAGTTAGCCATGTAATAAGCGGGATAATGTATAGCTATTCTGTCATTGTTGCAAAATAATTTACCTTCACTGACGTTTAGAACACCTCGGCGAGGCGCCTCGGTATTCTAAACTCTGTGTCGGTCAATTATTTTGCGACAATGACCTCGTAGCTATACATTATCCCTTACATATTAAACCAGAATAGCATCCGACATGACAAAACACCAAAACGACAGTAGATACTTCCATATTTACAAAAAATAAACAATATCAATAGTATAATTTAACCCTGGATAAGACATAGCTTTGAGTCTGTATATCCAGCGACTCAGTGCTCTCTCGATTTCTGCAGTTCTCCTGCCAAGGTATGAATACTGCATTTATTAGTAGTGTCTTTAAGTTTCACAAGGATAGGGAGGTCAAACTTGTTTCTGTCATCAGAGAAGAAGAAAAAAAGAAGAAATGATATATATATATTGTGACAGATCTCCCCCTCCTTGGGATACGTGAAGGAAAGGAGATATATCCGTCACTTAGGTAGCTGATTAGGACTGATGTAGCACACCTGCACAGCATTTAGGCACATCCACCTCACATGCACACACACACTAGCTGATTAGTACTGATATAGTACACCTGCACTTAATTACACACACAAAGACACACCCCACGTGCACTCACAAGCATCTCACACATTACATTAACCTGGAGAGGAATAAAGTTGGGTTGAATGAGGGGAGTATGGTGTTGGAGTGTTGGAGCTTGGAGTAGAGAGAGTGTTATTATTGTTCAGAGTTGCGACGGTGGGAGGAAGTAGAGGAGAGGAGATAGCGAGATAGGTGTTCTTTGTTACCGAACCCTGGACCGGCTGAGATACCCCCCTGTGTGCTGACCTTTTTTTGGACCGGACGACGACCCTGAACTGTGAACAATCCCTCTTTCTGTCGGCAAGCCTGTTTTGTGTTATTGACCCCGGAACGGAACCTGACCATTCTATTGCTTTTTCCTCCTGGATTTATCATCTAATCCAGTGGTTCTCAAACTGTGGTACGCGTACCACAGTTTGAGAACCACTGGATTAGACGCGTACCACTGGTGGTACTAAAAAAAAAATATATATATATATATATATATATATATATATATATATATTATTTTTTTTTGTTTTTTTAGTACCACCAGTGGTACGTGTACCACAGTTTGAGAACCACTGGATTAGACGATAAATCCAGGAGGAAAAAGCAATAGAATGGTCAGGTTCCGTTCCGGGGTCAATAACACAAAACAGGCTATATATATTTATTACATGGCGTTTTCACATTCGCCGAAATGCTTGCTTGTGATTGGTCAATATATATAGGTATATATATTTATTTATTTATCATTCATTATAATTGTTTTTTATTTTAAATCGATGGTAGAGGCAATGTTTGTTGAAATTACATATTTTACATATCTTTAAAAGAAATCTAGTTTGTTTTCAGTGGTGAAAAAAAAAAAATACATTGTTACTAGAACTTCCTGTAATCACTTGACCTGGCAGTAAACTCGCTAGTAAAATTTTAGCTTTTTAGGCAACCGGTGCGCGTATATTACCAATTCTAAAGCAAAATCAGGTTACTATTTCTTAAACGGTTTTACTTTTTATGTATACACTCTAAAACCATACTTAAATTAAAGCCTTGAAAATGAAAAATGTCTACATGTCAATTCTATTAACGGATCACGAAGGCGAGGATCCCTCCCAGAGGGATTGCAAATAGCAGCACGAGCAGGCCTTGATTCGGGCACATTCGCCATGCTGGATTCCATATACTTGACACACACCCATCACCTTTTGGTTAAAAACTCAAAAGTCCCGGCGGTTAGGTGGCCGAGCGGAGATTGCGTTCGTCACCAACCCCAGAGCTGTGAGCTGGATTCGCCTGTTCGAATCCAGCTCACAGCTCCGGGGTTGTCACCAGCTTGGCTGGCCGTCTGCACTAATACAATTGGCTGTATTAGAGGGTGGGAGAAGCTGGCGGGGTGGGTCCGGGTCGTTGTAAACAGCGACTCCTACAGTTCGGTCGGGGCGCCTGCTAAGCGCGGATAGGACTTGAGGGGGATAGTGTGGTCCTCCCACACGCTACGCCCTCTCGATGAGAATCCGCGCTGCCAGGTGAAAAGAAGCGGTGATTGGCTGGACGTGTGTCGGAGGAAGCACGTGGTAGCCTCCACTCTCCCAGATGATCTGACTGTGGGGGGTAAGTGCGCAGCGACCAGGAAGGGACTGGGAATTGGCATACGACTAACATTGGGATGGGAGAAAATCTGAGGAAAATGGAGGGGGAAAAAGATAAAAACAAAAAAAAAAAAAGTCCCAAACGGAAAGAATAATCCGATTTCACACGGTTGTAGTTGAGACTTTGGGAAACATCTGGATGCAATAACCTCATTGTCGGTTCCTATTTAATGGGAGTAGCCATTTGAATGATAAACAAATTTCTCTAACCAACATCAACCGACAACTGCCATGGTGCGCACACAGGGGTGGGCTACAATGTGAGTGGCTGTTTGTTCTATATATGGTTTGGGATCTTGGGCCGAAATTGCATTCTGAATAGCAGTGGACGGAGCTCCCATTTGATTATATTACGGCAGAAAATGAAATGACCTCCGTAACAAGGAGACAGAATTCAAGAACAATCGCCTTATCATGCACATGGGGCTAATGTTGTAGTGTTTAAACATGGACATAATTTAATTATATATTATACTAATGTCCAATACTGATGTAGCCGGTACTGTAGGTCACCTGAAGTTTAATCCTGATGTGATGGAGTTGTTGTCCAGGCGAGTAAAGTGGTACTGGGGATGGCACAGAGAAGATCCTTTGTCAAGGTCACAGTTCCATTCGATTAGAACTCCTATTGAACCACCCTGGGAAGGAGATCAAATGAAGAGACTTACAACACAAGCAGAAGTTAGCCCTCTCCAGACAGAATGTGTTTTACCTGGGGTTCTCAGAGGAGCAGAATCTACCTAACGACGTCCATTATTGTAAAGGATACTCTAAATGGTTTAAATCAGTGTTTTTTACAGGTGGGTCTTGGGAAAATTAAAATGGGTCCAAAATACTCTCTGGAAGAAGATGAAGAAATAAAAGACGAGGAAAAAAGTATTTGTAGCTGAAATACACATGTGTACTCATTAGGGATGTCCCGATCCGATCACGTGAGTTTCAGAAGACCAAAAAAAAGTTTTTTTTTTTTATTTTATTTTTTTTTTTATTCAACAAACATGACCATGTTCACGTCTTAAACTCATACTGAGGCATTCGTTTTGGTTTTAAATTGCATATCATCATTCATTTATTTATTGTCACACAGAGCAGAAGAATTTTGCCAAAACAAATGCATTTCCTTTGATTTAATTATACATCAAATGATTTATGTCAAGGATGAGGGACATCCACTAGTTGCAGAACTTAATGCAGTCACCTGATTTTTACAGACAATTTGCTCTCATGAAGCAGCAGGTTGGAGGCAGAGTTTTTAGATTACTCCGGTTGCAATGCCTCGCTTGAATGAAGTTAACTTTTCACCTGGATAACGTCAACATTCAGGGTGAATGTAATGTGAGAAATTGGGATAAAAAAAAAAATAGATATATATATTTTTTGATCGGATCGGGAAAGATCGGTATCGGTAGATACTCAAAATCACATGATCTGGATCGGATCAGGAGCAAAACAATTTTATCGGGACATCCCTAGTACTCATGGTTGCTCTTGACAGAATGAAACTGATGGAGGTAACTACCATTACCTCCATGTCTTCAGATAATAATAATAATAATAATAATAATAATAATAATAATAATAATAATAATAATAATAATTATAATAATAATAATAATAATAATAATAATAATAATAATAATAATAATAATAATAATAATAATAATAATAATAATAATAATAATAATAATAATAATAATAATGAACATGTAATAGTTACCATTACCTCAACTTCCTCAGATAATAATAATGAACATGTAATAGTTGCCATTACCTCAACTTCCTCAGATGATAATAATGAACAGGTAATAACTACCATTACCTCAACTTCATCAGATAATAACAATGAACAGGTAATAACTACCATTACCTCAACTTCCTCAGATGATAATAATGAACAGGTAATAACTACTGTTCTGAAGGATCAGATTAAACCGAATATATATATTTATTTATATATATTTAATTGTATTTGTATATCCCCTGATATCCCTTGTATATTCCTTGTACAATATGCATTGAATATCCCTTCTAGTCTACTGAACATCCCATAATAGTCTCCATTCTACCAGACCAGGTTCAATCGTACCGCTCAACATGTATGGACAAGTCCTAGTTCCGCGTAGGAATATGTCTACCGCACCACTAATGGTACTATTTGTTCATAGTGCGTATATATACTGCGCTATTAAAGTAGAGCTTTCCTTTTAGTCCAGTTCCTTACCCTCCAACAGAGTGACAGACGCAAAAGCCTCCCCGCGAACCACGTGTGGGCAGTAAGGCCAATTCGGCCCAGTATCGGCATTGAGACATCGTGTATATTAATATTTGAATAGTCATATTTGGCACTATATCGTCGAGTTGGACGTATTCTATTAAGCTAATAATAGTCTATTCATATGTAGTGCCTCGTGCGGTAAGAGTTCTATAGTAATCAGCACCCCCATTTCGGGCATCAGCTGGACGCTTA
Source organism: Notolepis coatsorum (assembly GCF_963971535.1). NCBI lineage: Eukaryota > Metazoa > Chordata > Actinopteri > Aulopiformes > Paralepididae > Notolepis > Notolepis coatsorum. Next base: position 276,418,157 of record NC_140165.1, read on the forward strand.
TCCAGGGTGGTTGACCCCACGTGAAGCTGCACCCGAGGAGCTCCAGGCCAAAGAGCGAGTGGACCTGTATATTGGATTATTCTACCGACGACGGCTAGCCTTCCCCGGCTTGGATTATGCTTTGAGTACTTTGATTATTCTATGGATAAAGGCCAACACTGCGGTGTGTTGGAAATACCCCCCCCGGAGAGGACGACAGGTGAGAAGACGCTCTACACGACGAGGTCGCCTCACGTCTCTCCATCGTGGACCGGAGGACGCCGGCCACAGAGAGTCCAACTGCTTTCATCTGTGGATCGAGGATCGCTGGGCACCGGGTCGCACGACTGTGGGCTCTCCCAGGATACCCTCGGCCAGACGGGATACAGCCAGACTCTACCCCCCCCCTCCAGCTGTCCTACAAGCAGTCGGAACCTTCCCCTAGTGTATCCAGCTATATAATCATTCAAGTATCATTGCTATTGTTCCCTAAATATTCCAGGTTGTATATTTGCTTCCTGCGCAATCAGAGATTGGACATTCGATATTGATCTACCTACGAATACTCATTTGCCATAAAAGTGCATACTATTTCAAATCATAAATGTAATTAAGTGATCGTTGTACATACCCTTTGCTATGTATTATTATTAAACGCAGACTTTCGACTTGGTACATTTGTGTTGGATCCGTTTCATCAGGTGGGAGTGTTTATCATAATTATTTATACCTAGTACTGGGTGGCCAGAGTCTAAAGTACAAGAGGTAGTGGTAGTAAGTATCATATCTAACAATACAGTCAGGGAATTGTACCCCTCAGTTACAATTGGTCCTTCGAGCCGGAGGGTAATCAGTGTAATGTTAATATAGTGTTATTAATATTAAAATGGCCTATGATGAACACTCCACGAAACGATCCTCCTAACCAACAACGCCCGCGGCGCAAACGACAGCTCCCTCAGTACCTAGAGGCTTGCGCTGTCAGTCAACAACCTAGTCTTCTACCAACAGTAAACGCGGTAAAACTAGAAAGTAAAATTATGTCTAACCCTAACGACCAGGCTACCCCGACCATAGAGGCCCCTATGGGTTCTAACGTAACTGACCCAGCTCACGGTGGGGACCAGGGGGAACCAGACATGACTTTACACCCCGCCAATACCGAAGAAGTAGTCCCCGACGAGTCCCGGGAGGAAGACAACACTACCGAGAGAGAACTCGGCACGGAAGAAGATGAGGAGAGCACCGTGGAGATAGAGCTCCAAGACTCCGCACGGAGTACCCCAAGGGACGGCTCCCCTATACAACCGTCTTCTCCCAGCGAGGCAGAGAGGACACTACAGCAGGCATTCCTCGTCAGCCTGAAAGCCTCTACTGAACGCGATAGACTCCAGGGTGAACGCGATCGATTGCAGATACAGCAACGGAGCGAAGAAGAGCACATACGCCTGGAAATAAGACGCATTCAGATGGAAGAGAATATGGCAAGAGACCGGGCCGACGCCCAGCGCGCCGCCACCGGTGCCCAGAGAGAATCGGATCTCACCAAGCGCGAAGCCGAGCGCGACAGAGCACAAGCGCAACTAATAGAACAGCTGATCAGAAGGACAACACCCCCTCCCTCCACCAGAGGCTCCAGGAACTCGTCTAGACATCACTCCAGGGCGGCATCCCCTAGCCGAGTAAGCGACCCTGAACTTGACCAACAGACGAGGTTTATACCCCCCGCAGACCCCCTTCCCCAACCGGTCCAAGCGAGACCCAGCCACCGGGAAGGAGCAGCATACACTGCGGAGAGGCTAAATCAGAGACTACAAGCCCTGGATGACCTAACGGAAGACGAAGAGGAAGAGGAGGAGAACCACGCCCGACGACAGCACAGTACTCTACCGGACCAGGAGGTCCAGTACAGCCCAGGCTATACCCCCGCGGAGCTGCGCTACAGACCCCCGACGCTATTCACGGGTGAGCACGACGCACGACCCGCACCGAGGAACAGCACCTGGACCAGCGGGCCATGGTACACAGCCGGTACCAGCCCACGCCAAGGAGCAGGAGGAGACTCGCCTAGGAGGCCTCTCCCCCAACGCTCGCCGATGTATCAACAATCCGCGTCATACATTGGCACACCTATGGTACCAGACTTCACCCAGGAGAACCGGGCCCAGTATACGGAGCTCCGCATGTGTCTGGAGACAATGTTGGTGGATGTCATTGATGAACGCCATAAATACGCGATACTACTGAAGCATTTAAAGGTACCCCGCGCGCACAACATAGCGCTCGCCTATGCCACTTCCACGACCCCATACACCGCAGCGCTGGTAGCGTTGGACCAAAGATATGGACGTATATGGGATTACGTGATCCAGGAGATCAGGCACATCGACCGCCTACCCCCAGCAACAGACAATCGAGCACTGGACGACCTGTCCATCAGAGTGCAGTCCCTAGTAGGGATGCTGGGAGCGCAGAGGGAAAAGGGTAGGCATGAACTATACGCCAACTCAAATGTAGAGAGGATCTTGGAGAAACTACCGCCCGCCCGACAGGAGCGCTTTAGGCGGCAGAGAGACCACCGAGACCCTAATGGCCCCGAACCGAACCTCCTCGATCTAGCCGACTTCCTGGCGAGAGAAGTCAGCAGCTTACGGCTAGATACATTCGGACGGAGCACCCCTGGCTCCAGAGAAGGAACCAGGAGACTAAATGATGGAAGAAGATCGGTGACTGTCATGCACCAATCGGAGTCAGTGCCAAGCAGTAGGAGCCACAGTACCCCCTCAAGAAAGGAGAAGTGGAAGATAGTGTGCCCCTACTGTGAGAAAGAACACTGGCTGTCACAATGTGACTCATTCCCCAAGATGAATGCGGAGGAAGCGAGTCAATGGATAAAGTCCAACAGACGCTGTTTTCGCTGTGCGCGATCACACATGGCAGCCGAATGCCGCTTAAAGAAAAAGTGCAGTCGGTGCGATGGAGCCCATCTGGACATACTCCACGACAGTAACAGACGGCGGCCTCCACCCGCACCATCAAGCAGCAAAGTAAGCGTCATGTACATCGACCCCGCCAGCAGCAGCGGAGCCAGAGTGCTCTTAAAGGTAGTCCGTGTGACATTGAGCTACCAGAATAAAGTCATGGACACTTACGCCGTCCTTGATGACGGGTCAGAGAAGACCCTTCTGCTCGCGTCCGCTGCGGCCCAGCTAGGGCTGCGGGGGAGCGAAAACCAAATGACAATTCGGACAATAAGAAGAGATTTGAAAACGATAAAGGGCGAGAATGTCTCATTCTCTATCGCAGCAAGCGGCCAGCCCGAGCGACGGTACAGGATTACAGACGCTTTCACCAGCCAAGAAATAGGACTCTCGCGGTACACATACCCCGTAGCCAAGCTGATGGAGAAATATGTACATCTACGCAAGCTACCGATCCCACTCATAGACGGTGCTACCCCGACACTGTTGATAGGCTCCGACCATGCAGACCTCATTGTCCCGATAGACCGGGTTCATACCGGACCCAGAGGCTGTCCTGCAGCAGTCGAGACCCGCCTAGGATGGACTCTCCAAGGCCCACTCGCCAAATCTCTCAACCGAACCACAGCCACTAGCTGTCTCCACTCCCGAGTCACAGAGGGAGACACCGCACTCCTGCAGCATGTAGAGAGGCTATGGACCTTAGAACAAATGCCCTTTAAGAACGAAAAGAAAGACATTCGCTCTAAAGACGACATCTACGCCATTAACCTACTCGAGACGGGAACAAAGAGAGTCCCAGTCAGCGGCGTGTTGAGATACGCCACGCCACTCCTGCGGCGGGAAGGGATGCCTACCTTTCACGCAAAGAAAGACGCCACAGAGCGGTACCTACTAAACACAGAGCGGCGCTTAGCCAAGGACCCCGCCCAAGAAAGTGTATACCGCGCTGAGATTGAGAAGCTCATCACAGCGGGACACGTCACAAAGATTGACATTAAAGAGGCCGACCAGACGACTGAATCGTGGTACGTGCCCCACCACAAGGTTCATCACAACGGCAAAGACCGCATCGTGTTTAACTGCAGCTACCAGATCGGATCCCAAAATCTGAATAAAGAGCTATTGCCCGGTCCTACACTCGGCCCCTCCCTACTAGGCGTACTACTCCGCTTCCGCCAGGACAAGGTGGCTATCAGCGGGGATATCAAAGGGATGTTCCTGCAGGTGAGATTAGTAGAGGAGGACAAGCCCCTGTTGCGGTTCCTATGGAGAGAGAGGCCAGGAGATGAGCACCCAGCCATCTACCAATGGGAAGTCCTCCCTTTCGGAACTACATGCAGCCCATGCTGTGCTACATTTGCACTACAGAGACATGTCGCAGAGGACCCAGCAGCGGACGAAGAGGTCCGACATAGTGTGAAGAACAGCTTCTACGTAGATAACTGTCTACAAAGCGTTTCGACCCAGGAAGAAGCCGAGGCTCTCCTACTTAAACTCCGCGCCTCTCTGATCAAAGGCGGCTTTGATCTCAGGCAGTGGGCCAGCAGCGATCCGCACGTACTGCGCAGCCTCTCCTCCGCGGACAAGGCAGCGAGCAGCGAGACCTGGATGGCCACAATCCCAGGAGAAGCCCAAGAGATGACACTAGGACTAGTGTGGCGCTTCAAAACAGATTCGCTCCACTATAGACACAAACCCCTGACCACGGAGCAGGGAAGGTCGACGGCAATACCGACCACCAGACGGAGTGTGTACAGAACACTCGCCCGACAATATGACCCGTTAGGATGTATACTACCGTACACCACCAGGGCAAAGATGATTGTACGAGCATTGTGGGACAAGGACCAGGGCTGGGACGACCCCATTCCCGCACACCTTGCATCCACCTGGAGAGAGTGGGAGATGGAACTCCACTCACTCCCAGGCGTTAATATACGCCGAAGCTACTTCCCACCCACGGTGAGGCCAGAGACATGTAAAATGGATCTACACGTCTTCAGTGACGCCTCCGAGGTCGCCTACGGATCAGTAGCCTACTTGCGGGCCCAAGAAGAGGGGGGAGAGATCTACACAGCATTCATCCTCGCCCGCTCGAGAATAGCCCCACGCAAGCAACAGTCTATCCCACGTCTAGAGCTCTGCGCAGCCCTCGCAGGAGCGCATCTAGCCACGCTCATCCAACGTGAGCTCACCATTCCGGTGCATAGAACAATCCTGTGGTCAGATTCCACGACAGTACTCGCCTGGATCAAATCGGATTCATGCAAATACAAAGTCTTCGTGGGAGTCAGAGTCACTGAGATTCAAGAGTTAACCGGAGAGTTAACCGGAGAAGCAAACTGGCGCTATGTTGATACAAAACACAACCCAGCTGACGTCATCACCCGGGGAATGTCCCTAGATGACTTAACCCGTCATAACATCTACAGTGACGGACCAGCATTCCTCAAGCTCCCGGAAGGAGATTGGCCCACGCCCACCCCGAGGGAAGCAAGTGACGAGGAGGCTGAGAATAAGAAACCCATGTTCTGTGGATTGAGCACTGTTGTCTCCGCAGACCCCAACATAGACGATTGCATTACCATAGAGAGTGCGCAGCAACGGACATTCCTGCGGCACCACCCAGAGATTAAGTCCCCCGCTGATATGTCAGCAGCTGACTACGAGGAAGCAGAACTGCTTCTACTGCAACGAGCCCAGAGAGACTCGTTCCCCGATGAACTAGACTGTCTACAGGGAGGAAAGCCTGTCCCATCAGACAGCAGATTGATTCATCTGGCCCCCGAGAGTGACACACATACCCTCATCAGAGTGGGTGGTCGCCTGCGGAGAGCCCCCAATTTACCGGATGACATTAAGTACCCGATCGTATTGAACAGCCGACACAAGGTCACAGAGCTGATTATAAAGAAATACGACGAGGATGTACACCACGCAGGAGCAGAGAGAGTCTTCGCGGAAATCAGACGTCGTTACTGGATACTTCAAGGAAGAGAGGCGGTGCGACGCTTCCAGCGAACCTGTCTAGACTGCCGAAAGTGGCGCGCGCAGCCCAGCATACCACGGATGGCTGACCTACCTCCATGTCGCCTCCGACTCGGCGACAAGCCATTCCACTCAACAGGCATGGACTGTTTTGGCCCGCTGCACATAAAGAGAGGAAGAGGCACCGAGAAGCGGTGGGGTATTGTATTCAAATGCATGACCACCAGAGCGATACATATCGAGCTCCTTCCGACCATGAGCGCAGACTCATTCCTTATGGCCTTCCGAAGATTCACATCACGGAAAGGAAAACCGTCTACATTATTGTCCGATCACGGGACAAACTTCAAAGGCGGAGAAAGAGAGCTGAGGGAGAGCTTCCAAGCTATGGGCCCAGAACTTAAGACCCACCTCGCTCCAGCCCAGATTGACTTCCAATTCAACCCCCCAAACGCACCCCACTTCGGTGGAACTTGGGAACGAGAAGTACGTTCTATAAAGACAGCCCTGTACGCAGTACTTGGGGCCCAGACTGTGGCGGAAGAAGTCCTAATGACAGTCCTCACGGAGATTGAGGGAGTATTGAACTCAAAGCCCCTCGGTTACGTCTCCAGTGATGTAGCAGATGTCGACCCAGTCACCCCCAACACCCTCCTGATGGGGCGGCTAGATCCCGCGTTACCCCAGACAATGTACCGGCCTGAAGAAGCGAACGGCCGACGAATGTGGAGGTACAGCCAAGTATTAGCCGACAAGTTTTGGAGCAGTTTCCTACTGCACTACCTACCGTCTCTACAGACCCGCCAGAAGTGGGTAAAAGAGAAAGACAATTTGACGGAAGGAACAGTCGTCATGATTATTGACCAGTCACTACCCAGAGCTATGTGGCCGGCTGGCCGCGTAAGCAAAGTGATCACCGGTGCCGATGGCAAGGTCCGAGCAGCTGAAGTACTCGTCCAGGGGCGCATTTACACCCGTCCTGTGGCAAGGCTCATAGAACTGCCCCGACTCCCAGACACAATCGATGATGACCATGACCCTATGACTTTGTGAGTTGACTGACCCTTACAGCGAACCATTGAGTGGTAGACAGTGCGGTTAATCTGTCTCTGCTTAACTAATTGGGTTGGGACCAATTAGGGGGCGGCTGTTCTGAAGGATCAGATTAAACCGAATATATATATTTATTTATATATATATATTTAATTGTATTTGTATATCCCCTGATATCCCTTGTATATTCCTTGTACAATATGCATTGAATATCCCTTCTAGTCTACTGAACATCCCATAATAGTCTCCATTCTACCACGTCTCTGAGCGGATCTCGGCCTGTCTGTCCGACATCTCCGCCTGGATGACGACCAACCACCTCAAACTGAACCTAAGCAAAACAGAATTGCTCCACCTGCCGGCCAAATCCTCCCCCCTGACCGACCTTTCCATCACAGTCGAGAATGCAGCTGTGACCGCGTCCCCGACCGCCAAGAACCTTGGTGTTGTCCTCGACGACCAGTTGAACTTCTCTGCTCACATCGCAGCGACAACCAGAACCTGCCGATTCCTCCTGAGCAACGTCAGAAGGATCCGCCCCTTCCTGACAAAAGAAGCCACCCAACTCCTCGTCCAATCAACAGTCATCTCCCGCCTCGACTACTGCAACGCACTGCTCGCTGGCCTCCCGGCCACTGCCACTAAGCCTCTTCAACTCATTCAGAACGCAGCGGCCCGCCTGATCTCAAACCTACCGAAGTCGGCCCATGTCACCCCACTTCTTAGGGACCTGCACTGGCTCCCCATTGCTGCACGAATCCGCTTCAAGGCCCTCGACCTAGCATACCGTGCGGCAAAGGGAACTGCTCCCGCCTACCTCCGGTCAATGGTCTCTAACTACACACCCTCAAGACCCCTACGCTCTGCATCTTCTGGCCGCCTCAGACCTACTCCTATCCAAGCTCCGGGAGGGTCATCAAAGAGAAGTCGCCTATTCTCAGTCCTTGCCCCACAATGGTGGAATGAACTACCCACCCCAGTTAGGACAGCCGAAACACGTCCAATCTTTCGCCGTCGACTAAAGACGCACTTCTTCAACCATTATCTGAATTAAAAAAAAAAAGAAAAAAAAAAAAAAAAACCCTAACCCTAACTAACCATACTGTCATGCACTTGTCCTAATAAACTAACCTACACTGTAGCACTCAACACTTTGATGAACATTGTTACTCAGCTGATAGAGTTGTGCCCTTCCTGATGGCTTGTCGTACAGAACTTGTAAGTCGCTTTGGATAAAAGCGTCAGCTAAATGACTAAATGTAAATGTAAAATGTAAATGGACGAGACCTTGGTGCCAGGTCGCCATACCCCTCAGACCAGGTTCAATCGTACCGCTCAACATGTATGGACAAGTCCTAGTTCCGCGTAGGAATATGTCTACCGCACCACTAATGGTACTATTTGTTCATAGTGCGTATATATACTGCGCTATTAAAGTAGAGCTTTCCTTTTAGTCCAGTTCCTTACCCTCCAACAGAGTGACAGACGCAAAAGCCTCCCCGCGAACCACGTGTGGGCAGTAAGGCCAATTCGGCCCAGTATCGGCATTGAGACATCGTGTATATTAATATTTGAATAGTCATATTTGGCACTATATCGTCGAGTTGGACGTATTCTATTAAGCTAATAATAGTCTATTCATATGTAGTGCCTCGTGCGGTAAGAGTTCTATAGTAATCAGCACCCCCATCGTTTCGGGCATCAGCTGGACGCTTATCCAGGGTGGTTGACCCCACGTGAAGCTGCACCCGAGGAGCTCCAGGCCAAAGAGCGAGTGGACCTGTATATTGGATTATTCTACCGACGACGGCTAGCCTTCCCCGGCTTGGATTATGCTTTGAGTACTTTGATTATTCTATGGATAAAGGCCAACACTGCGGTGTGTTGGAAATACCCCCCCCGGAGAGGACGACAGGTGAGAAGACGCTCTACACGACGAGGTCGCCTCACGTCTCTCCATCGTGGACCGGAGGACGCCGGCCACAGAGAGTCCAACTACTTTCATCTGTGGATCGAGGATCGCTGGGCACCGGGTCGCACGACTGTGGGCTCTCCCAGGATACCCTTGGCCAGACGGGATACAGCCAGACTCTACCCCCCCCCTCCAGCTGTCCTACAAGCAGTCGGAACCTTCCCCTAGTGTATCCAGCTATATAATCATTCAAGTATCATTGCTATTGTTCCCTAAATATTCCAGGTTGTATATTTGCTTCCTGCGCAATCAGAGATTGGACATTCGATATTGATCTACCTACGAATACTCATTTGCCATAAAAGTGCATACTATTTCAAATCATAAATGTAATTAAGTGATCGTTGTACATACCCTTTGCTATGTATTATTATTAAACGCAGACTTTCGACTTGGTACATTTGTGTTGGATCCGTTTCATCAGGTGGGAGTGTTTATCATAATTATTTATACCTAGTACTGGGTGGCCAGAGTCTAAAGTACAAGAGGTAGTGGTAGTAAGTATCATATCTAACAATACAGTCAGGGAATTGTACCCCTCAGTTACAACTACCATTACCTCAACTTCCTCAGATAATAATAATGAATAGGTAATAGTTACCAGTACCTCAACTTCTTCAGATAATAACAATGAACAGGTAATAGCTTATTTATTATCTCAACAACAACAATGTACATGAAGGTTAAAGGAACACGGCAACTTTGGGGGAAATTTGCTTATTTGCCATCTACCCTGGAGTTAGACAAGCAGATACATACCCTTTTCTTCTCTGTGCATGCATTAGGCTTAGGGAACAGCCGCACTGTTAGCCTAGCTTAGCGTCATTCACTGGAAGTACTTAACACCACTCCCAGAACTGTCACTCTCCTCTCTCGAATATCATGCAGTATCTGTCTCTAATCCTTTCAATCTCACCATTGTTACACTCTATCGCCCTCCAGGTCCGCTCGATCACTTCACAGATGAGCTGGACATGCTTCTAAGCTCCCTACCGGTACTCTAAGTACCCCTCTCCTTCTATTGGGCGACTTCAACCTGCCTGACTCATCTCAGTCAGTCATAGTGGTCTCCCTCCTACAATCGTTTGACCTGACTCCCACTGCCATGCCTCCCACCCACAAAGCAGGCAACTCCTTGGATCTCATGTTTTCCCGTAACTCCAGCATCATTAACACCACGGTAACTCCCCTACATGTATCTGACCATTCCTTCATATCCTTCTCACTAACTCTCATGCTTAACCGAAAGGTCTTCACCCCAACTCAAACCATCTCACTCAGACGCAACCTGCCCTCCCTATCCCCCTCCACCCTCTCCTCTGACATACTATCCGCTCTACCTTTGAGTGACACCTTCTCTGCTCTCTCCACAGAGATGGCAACCTACACCCTCCTCTCAGCCCTTGCAACCTCCTTCGACAAGCTCTGTCCCCTCGTTGAGAAACCTGCCTGCCGTTCCCCACCCAGTCCATGGCTGACAGATCCAGTGAGAGAACAAAGACGGGTCCTGCGAGCAGCTGAGAGGAATAGAAAGTCACGCCTCACTGCTGACATCGACACATATCACAACCTCTTGATAACATTCTCCAAAACCATTACTAATGCCAAAGCTTCTTTCTTTCACCATAGGATCGAGGCCTCTGCCAAGAATCTTCGCAAACTGCATGCTACCATGTCCTCCCTCCTCACTCCCCCCCCCACCCCCTCCTCCCTCATCTTTCTCTGCCGAAAACTTCGCAATCTTCTTTGAGGAAAAAGTGGAGAATATCCACAGCTCCTTCTCCCAACCCCCACCCATTCCAAATGCTGAATCGAGAACCTCATCCTTCACTCTGTCATCTTTCTCTCCCATTACAGAAGCCGAGACCCTGACACTGGTAACGTCGAACCGGCCGACTACATGCCAGCTGGACCAGCTACCCTCCCCACTCCTCCAGACCATAGCACCAGACATCCTCCCATTCCTAACTGCAACCATCAACTCCTCACTCAACTCGGGGGATAGTCCCCACCTCCCTAAAACAAGCCAGAGTCACGCCGCTCATAAAAAAAACCAACCCTGAACCCCACCGTCATAGGCAACTATCGTCCTGTCTCTCTTCTCTCCTTCCTTTCTAAAACACTTGAACGTGCTGTATCAGACCAACTTACTGCTTATCTCTTACAGAATGACCTCCTAGACCCTAATCAGTCTGGCTTCCGGACTGGCCACTCCACAGAAACGGCCCTCATTGCGGTCACAGAGGCACTTCACTTAGCAAAAGCGAAAGGCCTCTCCTCTGTCCTGATTCTCCTAGATCTATCTGCAGCCTTCGACACAGTCAACCATCAGATCCTCCTCGCGGCCCTCGCAGGAATGGGAGTGGCTGGCTCTGCGCTGACATGGCTGACATCATACCTCAATGACCGCTCCTACCAAGTGTCATGGAGAGGGACCCTGTCGGCCACCCGCCCCCTGTGGAAGGGTGTCCCCCAGGGCTCGGTTCTAGGACCCCTTCTCTTCTCCCTCTACACTAAATCACTGGGTAACATTATCACGTCTCATGGCTTCTCCTATCATTGTTATGCAGACGATACTCAACTCTTCCTCTCCTTCCCTCCCTCAGATATCCACGTCTCTGAGCGGTCTGTCCGACATCTCCGCCTGGATGACGACCAACCACCTCAAACTGAACCTAAGCAAAACAGAATTGCTCCACCTGCCGGCCAAATCCTCCCCCTGACCGACCTTTCCATCAGAGTTGAGAATGCAGCTGTGACCGCGTCCCCGACCACCAAGAACCTTGGTGTTGTCCTCAACGACCAGTTGAACTTCTCTGCTCACATCGCAGCGACAACCAGAACCTGCAGATTCCTCCTGAGTAACGTCAGAAGGATCCGCCCCTTCCTGACAAAAGAAGCCACCCAACTCCTCGTCCAATCAACAGTCATCTCCCGCCTCAACTACTGCAACGCACTGCTCGCTGGCCTCCCGGCCACTGCCACCAAGCCTCTTCAACTCATTCAGAACGCAGCGGCCCGCCTGATCTCAAACCTACCGAAGTCGGCCCATGTCACCCCACTTCTTAGGGACCTGCACTGGCTCCCCATTGCTGCACGAATCCGCTTCAAGGCCCTCGACCTAGCATACCGTGCGGCAAAGGGAACCGCTCCCTCCTATGAGCGGTCAATGGTTTCTAACTACACACCCTCAAGACCCCTACGCTCTGCATCTTCTGGCCGCCTCAGACCTACTCCTATCCAAGCTCCGGGAGGGTCATCAAAGAAAAGTCGCCTATTCTCAGTCCTTGCCCCACAATGGTGGAATGAACTACCCACCCCAGTTAGGACAGCCGAAACCCGTCCAATCCTTCGCCGTCGACTAAAGACGCACTTCTTCAAACCAGCCTAGTTTCCAACAGTCACGAAATACACTCCAAACCTTTCCTGTAAACATGTTGTGACCTGTGTATTTACCACGTGGAGAATATTTAAATGTTTTGACATTTTCGTTTTCTAAGCAGATATATACTCGGATAATTTCTTTGCCAAACCACTGCTGCCTGGGCGCATTTCATCACCTCAAAAGCCCTGTTGCTTTTTGAAAAACTGGGCTTTTGAGGTGATGAAATCACTGCGCCCAGGCAGCAGTGGTTTGGCAAAAAATATTTCCGAGTATATATCTGCTTAGAAAATGAAAAGAATAATTATTATTTCTCCATGTGGTAAATACACAGGTCACAACATGTTTACAGGAAAGTTTTGGAGTTGTATTTGGAGTGTATTTTGTGACTGTTGGGAACTAGGCTACACTGGCACACCTACTTCCAGTGAATGACGCTAAGCTAGTCTAACGGTGTGGCTGTTCCCTAAGCCTAATGCATGTGTAGCAGCCTCAAAATATTGTCTATTATTCAGAACTGCTGACTTGTGTTTTATATCCCCTTTGTACACAAAGACATCATTGATATTCCCACGAGCAATGATATGAGTTTCTCTTCCTTCTATCGGCTGGAGTATGGACCATACACAGTATCGCTGGACCATATTCAACATCCTTCCCTGTGTGACTAGTAGGCAGGACCAGCAGGGGGCGGTGTCTGGCAGAGAGTGTCGGAGAGAGATGGGACGTGATATAAAGTGGGCGGAAGACGGAAGGAGATTCTCTTCGGCAGTGAACTTGAACACGAACAGTCGCAACGGACGGGGGCTCGGGAGAGCCCTGTTGCAGAAGTTATGTTGGAGGGCCCCGTGGGATAGCGACGGGTGAAAGGAAGTACTTGCTAGTGGACGCGATATCCTAGAAGTACCAGCGATAGTGTGTGAGCAAACAGTGCAGCGCCAAGCACTAACATACGGGTTATAGTAGTTACTGTGTGCGGTATAAGTAACGTGCGGCTAACAACATATCAAAGTCCTTAACAATCGGGTTATAGTAGTTACTGTGTGCGGTATAGAGTGCGAGCCCCGAGACGCGCGTGGGCCTACAACCGGTCTGCTCCGGCTGCCTTCAATCAGTCTGCTCCGGCTGCCTGCAATCAGTCTGCCCCGGTTACCTGCGACCAGATCTGCACCCGGCTGCCTGCAGCCTACGGGAGTTCGTCCCGTCCAGCAGGGGTCGTCATCACTCAGCACACGCTCTCAGCCGGCGCTGCCTCTCTGCCCCAGCTCCGCCTGCTAGTATCCTCACCGAGAGCGTTCGACGCCATCTTGCTTTCCGGACAACAGTGGCGCGGCGAGGCGGCCATTTCGGATGAGTACAAATGGGCATTGATGCTCCCGAGCTATTATACAGTATACAGTGTGGTGCAGCCTGCGGGCGAAATTAACGTTGCTACTACCGTTCCATAGGGGTACCCCAAACAATACATGCCGGCATTAAGATAGGACTTTTACTGGTATTTTGTGGGCCCACCCTTTTGCTTTCTGTTTATTTCTTTTGAGTGTGATACCGTGTTGGTGTAATAATATTTTCCCATTCAGTGAACCCTTCTATTCCTCCCCCATGTCCTCCCTTCTTTCCCCATATTATGGAGTACTAGAGCAGTATATGTAAACCCTTAGGGAAGGTATTGATACTGTGTCTAGCCCAGACGTGGGCAGCACTTAGTCTGGGTACAGCGAGAGCACTTGGTGCCTAGGGCGTAATTACATAATTACCAGACTGTAACTATCGTGTAACGATGACCATGGTGCAATGATTACCAGACTGTAACTATTGTGTAACGATAACCATGGTGCAATAATCACCAGACCGTAACTATTGTGTAACGAGAACAATGGTGCAATAATAATCAGACTGAATGGGAGCACGTGTGTGTGTCTTTTACTGAGCCTAATCTTAACCCTTTTGATGCGGGTAACATATATACTATTAACCCCTTCCTATTTAACCTTCCCTTTCCTACTGTAAGGTTTCTGGTGTTAATGAGGGAGGGTACTGCTTGCGGGGGGAACCAAGTTATTTATTTACCATCCAGTCACTAGGTGTGGGAGGGTGCTAAGGGGACAATTGGGGAGAGTGAGGGCGTGTTGGGGAGTACTGCTGACTGCCCTGGAAGAGAGAGGAAGACCAGAGTACCGGACTAGGTTTGTAAATCCTGGGCCCCATACACTCCCACTGCCAGCCTCCAGTTGACGCTCCTGACCCCAAAGACGGAGGTGCAGCTAGCCAGAGTTCTACTGTGTCTCGCTACCTAGTGACCGTGCACCACAGTTCCCACGAAGCAGGGATAATCCACCCTGCTACACATGCACAGAGAAGAAAAGGGAATGTATCTGCTTGTCTAACTCCAGGATAGATGGAAAATAAGCTAATTTCCCAGAAAGTTTGCGTGTTCCTTTCTTAGCCTACCTATTCAGCTCACTGGAATATCTGCAAGCAAAACCTGTTATGGCACATACTGTACAAGTAAGTATACTGTAACACTAACTAATGAGGCCATGTCCGCAAAGTTGTATCCAGCTTGGCGAGTGATGTCTCCCAGGCGGAAGATGGGACAGTATGGATGCAGGTCTGTGTGATAGCGACATCTGTGCAGATAGGAGTGGTCAAATGTGTCAATGACATTGGACCTGAAAGAGTAGAAAAACACAGTAATTACAGTAGTACATGCATCTGTACACAAGTCGCATACGGGTGACTATTGTTTACTGTATACAACTGTGAAAGGAGTGTTCAAAGTCCTGCAGCATTTGGTTTAAATACAGCAGTAACATGACAGTTTTTTTTAAACTTACTTTGAAAATGCAAATTTGGGAAAACGGATGAAATTCTTGATGTAGATGGTAAAGTTTTCCGCCTTGCTCAACAGAGGCCCTCTGCAAAAGAGTGAGGTTTATGATTCAATTGTGTGTGTGTGCGTGCGTGCGTGCGTGCTTGCGTGCGTGCGTGCGTGCGTGCGTGTGCGTGTGTGCGTGCGTGAGTGTTTAACATGTGCCAATTTCAGATATTTGTTCTAACAGAATTCACACCAGTGGATTGGGGGTGGCTTTGTCAATAGGGGACAAAACCACCCTCCCCAACTAGGTTTTCAGGTGGTTAAAGAAACACGCCAACATAATGGGAAATGTGCTTACCGTCTTCTCCAGAATCAGACAAGAAGATAGATAACAATTTCCTCTCTGTGCGTTCAGGAGAAAGCTATCCAGCTGCATGCTATAGCCTATCACAAATGAATGGGAGTGAAATGGATCAGCTAGCCTATATGTTTTCACTATTAAACCTATATTGATCATGAGATCTGTCTACGACATAATTGACGAGTTTGGTTCCACCACACTAGCACACAGCTGGATAGCTTCCGCACAGAGAGGAAATTGGTATCTATCTTCTTGTCTGACTCTGGAGAAGACGGTAAGCGCATTTCCCATAATGTTGGCATGTTCTTTAAATATAGTGGTTAAAATTAAAGATAAAGATGGAGTCAGTCAGTCTGTCAGTCCATGTACAGGTCAATTAAGGAATAATTTTTTTTGCAATAACAGCCTGTTAATAGAAAACTCACATAGAAAGCAAGAAAACACACAAAAGACACAACAAGAAGATAAACATTAAGACAAAAATAAGCGGCACAAAATAAATGTGGTGTTCCTTACTGTGTTTGTTTGTTGCCTCTCTCAACAGGACACCAGCCATATATTTCACAGGTACCCTTGGAGTTTCTGCCAGTTTTCATGCATCGACCGACCAGTCATAACTCCTTCAGAAAAGCACACCATAAAACAGCCTTAGTGAAAGGTGGTACAGTTAAAGGTGCCATCTGTGGTGCGTTTTCCAGTGGCGTGGCAAGTTTTACTGTGCAAGTTGACCCAATTGTTCAAATGGTAAATTAACTAGATCTATATAGTCTTACGACCACTCTTTACAACTTATGCTTCACATTCACACACACAGATGGCTAACGCGCCAACCAGTTTGTTGGAAGCAGTTAGGAGTTCTATATCATACTGGCTTCCGCTCAGCGTCATCTGCACTAACCTCACTTTGTGCATTTGCACTGAATAAAAATTCACAATGTACCTTTACATACCAACATTCGTCTGGCCACACCCCTATCCGCTACCTTCATAAGCAGGTGTGTGGCCACACACTCGCCTCCTTCTTCACTTTCACCACAAGGAAGTGCCTGTTATATACATCACTTGACGAGGTTGTTAAGCTGAAGAAAGTTGAGAGGAAAACGGAAGACAGGGAGATACGTTGACATTATATCTTTATTTTCTCTCTCACTATTTTTGAGAAAATACGGCGATATTGTCTTCGTCACTGGAGTGTCTGGAAGATGATGATCATTCTGACCTCCACCGGCTTTTTCGTATTAGGGGCTCGCGCCGCTGATATACTCCCCACCTGCAGTCCTCCTTGCTGCGGCTGGATAGGTATTGAACCTCCGGTCATACAGCTGGACTGTGGGAGGCACTGGCTGTTGTGAGAAACCGGTTGCTTCCGAGCTGGGTGAGTACTGTTTTGCTTGCGAGCACTAGTTGTCTGTTAACGCTATGGGGGTTAGCTGACGATTTTACGAAGGCCGGCCCCAGATTGGGGTCCTCTGCTCGGCTTCTTAAGCGGCGGATGGAGGATCTTGGTCTGACGCCCATGATGGTCAACCTAGTGGGCCGCGACCGAGACCTGGTTGAACCCGGGATTCTCTGGCCAAGCGGATGCTTCTCTGTCCCGTGCAGGCCCCATCTTTCACATGAATGTGGAAGTACACCCTAAAGCACGAGGAAAAGTGGGCATGGATCTTCGTTATCGGAAGTTCCATGCTCAAGTCGGCTGCAGCCCATACAGGAATTGTGCCGACTCCGCTGCATGTCTGGTAAATCACAGTTGAAAACTGTGTGACATTCTTTTTCTCTTCCCTCTTAGGATGGGGAGGGACTCAGGCGGTGGCCTGTCTGAAGTGTGGCTTATTATGTCGTTGTGTACAGTTCAGGTGATAGCTGCTTAGCTGGCGTGCTAGTTTGTGGCCTACTGTTGTTAGCCAGTCAGCTGTTAGCTGCGGCGCTAGCTCGTTGTGTTCACAAGGCTAGTAAACGTTAGCTTGTTGCTATCAGTCGGGCGGCTGTTAGCTTAATGCTACACTGTTAAACGTTACTGTGACTATAACATGCCTTAAACACTCTGACTACGACGTCATCTTTGACAGAGGATGTTAGTCGACCCTACACCCGGGTGCCATGCCAGCGAGGACTTCGTCAACATGGAGAACGGCGGCTGGGTGGCGTAGCAGACTTTACCCTCGTCACCAACGCAGGAGATGCCGGGTTCGACTCGGTGTCCCGTTGAGCAGTGTTGCAGTCCTCTCGGCCTGCGCTCAGGGTGAAGGTAGGAGTCCTGACCGGACTTTAAACACTTCTTCTTTTCTTCCCTTCTAAATGTTTTGTAATAACGATGTTTCCAAAACGTGTGTTGCTGCAATACATTGAGGATACGACGCATGTTGTGTGTGAATTGTCTTGTCACTGGTATAGCTTCTCTCTCCATAGAAAATCGGTGTTGTTTTTACATGTGTGAAAATGAACTGGTTAGTTGTGATGAGAACATGTGTGTTCATGTAACGTTTGTAACGTGGGTGAACTCACAACTAAGAGGGTTAATTAACCTGTGAAGCTATGCTTAGTGACATGTGATTGAGGAATGAATCTTTTTCTCAGCCTGTGATGACAATGAACAGCATGTTCACATATTAACAGGGGTACCTGTTCAACCTGGTCGTATCAAGGGTAAGGTAGGAGGGGTGACCCCCTCGGTTTCCCTGGGGCTTCTCCCCCTCCTCTCAGACATGTTTGTTTACAATATATTGTGTCTCTGTGTTTGTGGGGATACAATGTAACCCTCAGCTTAAGTTGCTGGGGTTGTGCTTCCGCTTGAGAAACTATTATTTTCCTAAAGAAAAGGTTGTTTGGTCACTTATCATGTGTGCTTAGCAAGGCCTGTGGCCAATACGTAATCAAGGACTTATGTCTCTCTTGTTATGAAAAACGGCGTTCCTCTGTAGTAAGAGTGTACTTTTGCCATTTTTTGTTGTGATGAAGGGTTGTGTGTGTCGTTGTGATCTACAACTGGGTTAGGTTTGGCCCACAGAAGCACATGTGTAAGTCTGGAGCAGGGCTCTTAAAGGGGCCCTCTCTGTTCTGTGTTTTTTCTTTAGTAAAACTCAGATAGCAGGTTAGCACATGAGCTATGTGAAGCTGTTAGATGCTTCATGTAGCATGCTGTAAGATTCTGATCAAACTGGCCAGTATCACGTCTTCGTCTGTTTGGCCCTCCATCCAATTCCTCTGCGTTGTGTACTTTTAATGGTCCTGACGTCTCCGATATTGGTAGATAAGATCCTTATCTCCCCCCGTTAGTGCAATCCATAAACCATAATAATTCTCCACTTCCGTAAGAATTCGACACTCCGACACCGTGAGATACCTTATGAGGAAAAGCGTTGTTTTATTGCTATAAACAGAACCTCATAATCAGATGTTATCAGATGTTATCAGATGTGTGTTCTATTGTCCCTTTGCTGTTATGTCCAATAGTGGTCAGGCCCGGTCGTTAGCCTGAACCCTCCTCGTGTTAGCCGAAGCTACTGTAATGATGATGTGGCATTCTCCCTCCCCCCCCCCCTCCGTGGTGGAGGAGGAAGAGTCTCTCCTGGTTTCCTTCCCTCCTAGTCTCAGTCAGATTTTAGTCTGCCTTACCCGGAACCACTGTCAGCTTTATAGGATCTTCGTCATAACTATGATAGCCCACCCCTTTCTGGTTGTCAGGTGCCGCGTTGTCATGACAACTGCTAACCTTTCACACATTAAAATGCAGTTTTCTACTGTTTCATTAAGATGAACCCCTCTCCCTCGCTCTCGCTATCAGTGTTATGTCTTCAGCAAAACAAAACACCCTGCTCAGTGTGGTTTTCCCTCGCTCTGAACCAACCTCTGCTAAGCCAAACACATTTCTGCCCTCTCTGACCTGGCACCGTTAGATGCTACCATCTTCCCCCAATCTATACATCACATACATTGAAAAAGCACCGTTTTCTCTCAATGCTATGACTGGGTCATGCTCTACTTTGTCATTACATCGTATCAGGGGTGAGGGGTCGTAAAGGGGTGAACTGGTAAACCTTTCCTCCCCTTTTCTGATTGGTCAGGGGTTAAAACCCCCTGTCCTTCAGAGTTCCTGTCACGTTGCTGTTCGGCACGTTACAGGGTAGGGGGGGGGGGTTTCCTGGTCCCACGGCCTGAAAAATTGGGCGTGTGCACCGCGGAAATTCCCCCGCCATAGAGTACGTCACTGAGCGCGTTTCTATTGGTAAGACTTCTGTGAGTTGTTCAGGTTCCATGTTATGGATCTGTTTCAGGGAGTTGTCAGAGCTCCTCCTCACGAAGTTCCTCCTCAGGGAGAAGTGCCTTCTGTGAGTTCGGACTCTCCTTCCCAGTGAGGGAGCCTCCTCAGAGTTTCAGAGCCTCCTCCTCAGATTGTCAAGGTGAGTAGAACTTCAAAAAGGAGTTCTGCTCTATTGTATGTGTATTCGATTCAATTCGATTATTGAGTGTGTATTGGTTCAGTCCTCCTCCTCGGAGAGCCCTAACCCAAGTGTTACATAGCTCAATGTTGCAATATTTCTTTTCAATCTATACAGCTCGCGTGGGAAGTCTCTCTGGGGATTCCCGTCTCCTCCCTGTGGCGAGGGTGGCGGGATGTAAAAATGAAAAAAAAATCATGTCAGTCTGTGTTTCTTTCTTTTTTAATAAAAAGAGGAAAGAGCATGAAGCACGGCGGCTCCTTGTCGTTCTCCCAGGCGACTTGGAGGAACAATGTCTGGTGTCTTGTTAGACTATCCATTGATGTGTTTGGGTCTCGACGCGTACATAGTGCTGGCTCGGGGTGTTTCTGATAAGAATCACGCATGAGGCTGGTACGCCTTGGTTGCTCGTTATTAAAACTGCGTTTTTATAGGGCAACTGGGATGGAGGTTTTCTCTTCCGAGCGCCTGTTACTAGGTCTCGACGAATTCTCGTTCATATCTGGGGGATGTTAACGGAATAGATAAAAACATAGGTAGAGGGGTCTCACGCCCTTGGAGTGGGCCACTGAGCGCGGTACGAATGAGACCGTCTGGGTGGCGCCCTCTTTTCATGTTTTAGATCGACACGCGTACCTACCCCCTCTCTTGGAGTGGGGATGTCGGCGTGATTAGGGCATGGGACTGGTCTGGTCACGCTGGTCCAGGTCAGTTAACCCGTTGTCCGCCGGGGACGCAGATCTGCTGTTCTGGTACCCTGAGGGACTTGTGCTTTTTTCGGGGGGGAAAATGCCGGGTCGGCCCGGGTGTCACAGGGTTGGGCGTTATGGAGACCCTTTGTTGGGTACATGTTGTACCCTGTGCTCCTTTTTCCTTTCGCCCCTCTCTTACGCATGGCAAAGAGGGGGCTGTTGGGGTGGTCTTATGGACCTCCTCTGGCATCCCTGTGTGCTTCCCGGTCCGAAGTTGTGTTTCGTCGACCCGTAGGCCTGGAATAACCCCTTTTTGAAAACTGAAACACTTGTACTGCGGTATAGCCAGTGTATACCCGCAGGTGTGTTTTGAAGTATTTTCTTGAGGGGTTATAGGAACAACCACCACATGTGGTACCAAGAGGGTGGTTGATTCCCTGGTGTGTTGGAGCAGAGTCAACTCCCGGGTTACCCGGTTGAGTGTGCCCCTGCACGTTCATGACGTCTGCCAATCGTGTCAGCCTTCTCTGCCTCGGCCCCTCTGGAGAGTCGGGGTTTTTTGGTGGAGGCTTTGTCATGGTGTACAACAATGCCAGCATACGCCCCTTCCGCCGGGGGTGCTGTTTTCAGTTGACCCCTTTGGCGCCTGTCCCGTCCGCAGTGCTCCAGGCTTGGGTTAAATGCCTGCTGCCTGGATTGAGGGATCGACCCCTTCTGGTGGTCGTCTCCCCGGTGCGCTGCCTGCTCCCGCTGTGGTGTAGCCTCTTAAGTGCTTCGAGTTACAGCCATGCTGACTGCCTGAGTGTGCCAGGGTCAGTGTGCCAGGCGGCGTGCAAGTGGGGGGAAGGGCCCACTCTTGGAGGGGCCCTGTCCGAATACGCTGGCGATGTGGGGGGCGGTGTCACTAGTGACCGCCTGGTGAGGTCTTGATGCTGTGGCGTCGTTGACCTCTCCGGGCCCCCTTTTTCCGGGGGCTCCAGTCCCTTCAGTGGGTCTGGGTCTTCCTTCGCGCTCCGCTGCTACGGCCTTGCCACGGGGTTGAGTTTGCTCTTGACCCCGTGATTTTGGGGGCAGTAACGAAGTTTTTTCCTTCCGTTCGTTCCCTGGTGGCATGCGGGTTGTGCGTGTGCGTAGTCGTGGGGTCAAGCCATGGTCTGCTCACCCTGTGCGTTGAGTTGCTCGAGTTTCTCTTCGCACGGTTGGATCCGTCTCCCTCCCGTCCTCCAATAGGGGGGGTATCCTCCATTAGGGAGGGTCAGGGGGGCTCGATCCTCCTCGGTTCTGATGGTTGTGGGGGGCCTCAGTGGGGTTCATTTGTCGAGCTTCAGGCTCCCGCTCAGCTCCCGTAGTGCAGATGACGCTGAGCAGAAGCCAGTATGATATAGAACGTAAGGTTATGAATATAACCGTAGTTCTATGAATACTGGTGACGCTCAGCGTCTGGACGCCACTGCGGCCTTTGATCTCACCTTGTGGTGAAAGATTGGGAAGGAGGCGAGTGTGTGGCCACACACCTGCTTATGAAGGTAGCGGATAGGGGTGTGGCCAGACGAATGTTGGTATGTAAAGGTACATTGTGAATTTTTATTCAGTGCAAATGCACAAAGTGAGGTTAGTGCAGATGACGCTGAGCGTCACCAGTATTCATAGAACTACGGTTATATTCATAACCTTACGTTAAGTATCTTGCTCAATGACACTTTGACATGGATTCTGGGGAGCCGGATTCGAACCCAGGAACCTTCAGATTACCGGACAACCGATTTACCTCCTGAGCCATTGCTGCTGCCCCTAGGTCAAGTAATACTGAATACAGGCAAATCATTTAAGTTCCTAATTCCAACATTTGTGTCAATTATGTCAAAATACCATTCTCTTTTTATTAAAAATATTATCCTTTCTCCTTCGTGTTTTGATGCCATCAATGGCACCTGTGTATCTTCATGTGATTCAAATGTAGCCAAGAGTAAATAAAGACCCTAACCCTATCAAAACAGCAGTCAAAGTGTATATTTTCAGCACTACGTTTGTTTACTAATTATTTGAAGTGTTATTAGCTAAATATGAGCTTATAAAAATATCTGAGCATTGCACCGAAAAACGAACGATTTAGACACAAGAAGAAGAAGCACGACTTCCGGTATGAGAGCAGACGGGTAACACACGTGCGGTGGAGCTCCTGGTCAAATGAGCGAAAAAACGAATAAATAGAGACCCGAAAAGTGATTAAAAATAAAAGATGCACACGAGAAGTAAGGAAGAGATAACGATTGTGAAGGAAAGAGAAATGGAGAACACACGAGAAGAGGAGAATTTGAAGAAACAGAGCCCCCGAAGCGAAGCCGAGAAGGGACAGGCGGAAGATGGGGGAGGTCCCGCTGAGGCAGACACGGGAATGCCAGGATGGGCCGTGGTCATGCAGGCCGGGATATTGGAGACCATAACAGCGACGATAAAACTGAACACGGACACGATAAGGAACGATATTGGGAAGTTACGGGAGGAATTGAGGAAGGAACAGGAGGACTTCAGAGGTGAAATGAATACAGAACTCAAAAGGGTGGATGAGAAGATGGCGGAACAGGACAGAAACGTAATCGAGTTACAGACTAGAACGGCGCAAGCGGAGGAATGGAACACAGAGATACACGAGGTGTTAACGTGTGCGATTCAAAAACAAGAACAGATGGAGACAAAGATATCGGACATGGAGGGGAGGTCACGGAGAAATAACATCAGAATATGGGGATTGAAAGAAGGAGTCGAAGGGGAATCGGTGCCCCAATATGTGGAAAAGCTTATCAAGGAACTGGAGGAGACGGGACTGGAAAAAATGGAGATACAGAGGGCCCACAGGGCGTTGGCTCCGAGACCGAAACCGGACAGACCTCCGAGGGCGGTGATAATTAACTTTGAGATTTGAGATTAAGGAATTGATACTCAGAACCGCGTGGACCAAGAAGATAGAAATCGAGGGGAAAAGACTGTCGTTTGATCACGATTACTCGACAGCGGTAGCAATAACACGCAGGTCCTACGCGGGACTGAAGAGAATTCTGAAAGAAAACGGAATGAAATTCCAATCACCCATGACCTCGCTAAGGATTCACTGGAAGGAAGGGACGGTGACGTACGCGACGGCGCGGGAGGCGGCGGAGGAGATGAGGCGACGGGGGATGCAGATGGCGGAGGACGGAGAAGGAAGGGGACAGGAGGGCCAGACGCTGAGCCTGCAGCAGAGATTGGAGAAAGCACGCAGATGGACCAGAGTAGGAGATCGAAACCCAGGAGAGGAGGGAGGAGAGAGGAGAAGGCCGAGGTGAGACGTGACAGACCGAAGGCGGAGACGGACGAGGAGGCCAGAGACGGAGAAGGAGGGGAGAGGAGGCGGGAGGAGACGAACGGATGAGTACACGCACAAGAGATTGAAAAAACTAACCAAATAGAGACAAAATATAGAAACTGAAATAACATATACATAAACACACATTCCCAGGTAGAGGCAGGATATAGGAACAAACATAACATATACATGGACACATAATACACATGCTGATGGAGGAAATAAATGGAAATATAATTAGGTATGATAGACGGAACACAGAACATATTGAAACAAATACATAGACACACGCTGCGAGTAACACAGTTGGAAGGGATTAAGGGGATAAATGGACATCACATAGAAAATAGAGGGGAGGAAAAGAAAGTAAAAAAGGGGTACACAGAAGACACCACACACGGGTTTGGGAGGAAGGAGGGACATTGGAACATATGAGCCACATTGAGAGGGACCTAGGAAATGGGGGTCTTTGATCAGAATGAAGGACAGAGCGCTTTTGACCAGGAGCTCGACAGCAATAAAAACAGTAAGAAGGCTGGACAAATATGACGAGCGGTTGGGCGTAAAGGTTTCAAACCCCCAAGCCGTCAGGAGGAGGCCTCTCACTAGGAGAGCAATTACTCCTCACCCACCAGCAGGGGACAGGGGGGGACACAGGGACCCCCTGAACGCCTTGGGAGCACTTCATGTAAAGTTTATGTTTTTTATTTATGTTAATCATTATATGTATTCAGTGAAGAGAGCGGAGGCTACAACCGGAGGGGGGAATGAATGTGACATGGGGGGGACTGACAGACGAAAGAAGAAGAAAGATGACAATGGTTAAAGGTATAAAAATGATGTCGTTAAACGTTAATGGAATGAATAATACGATAAAGAGGGGCAAAGTGATGTTGAAGTGTAAAAAAAGTGAGATGGAAGTGATTTTTCTGCAGGAGACACATTTGGTAGCACAGGATCATGAGAAACTGAAGAGATTTGGATATGAAAATGCATACTATAGTTCCTTTAAACGGAACCTGAGGAGAGGAGTAATCACGTTAATCAAAAGCACAGTCAAATTTGAATTGATCAAGGAAGTAAGAGACAAGGAGGGAAGGTTTGTTCTGGTGAAGGGAAAAATGGAGGGTCAAATGATTACGTTAGTGAATGTTTATGCACCCCCAGAGAGTGAGAGGGATTTATATGAGACCATTTTTGATATGATAGTGATGGAACTAGAAGGGATATTGATATGCGCGGGAGATTTTAATGTAGTACTGAATCACGACCTAGACACCACGAGTACTAGAAAAGGACGGGCACCAATCAGTAGATATATGAATATTCAGATGACGGAAATGGGAATTACAGATGTTTGGAGGGGGATGCACGCCATGGACAGGGAATACACACATTACTCACACCCGCACGTGACATATGCGAGAATAGACTACTTTTTGATGACGACGGGGGACAGTTACAGGGTACGGGAGAGCAGAATAGGAGTAGCGGACATATCGGATCACAGTGCCATATATCTGACAGTAGATCTAGAAGGGAGACGGAGGAACACGATCTGGAGACTAAATGTAGGAATATTAAATAACAAGGGGGTGGTGAGTCAGATCAAGGAGGAGATAGCCAGGTATAAGGAAGAAAATGACAACGGGGCGGTAGATCCGAACGTTCTATGGGACACACTGAAGGTGGTGATAAGGGGGAAATTGATGGAGAAGACAGCAATGCTGAAGAAGGCCAGAACGGAGACATATCACAATCTGATAGGGAAGCTGAAGAAGCTAGAGGGGAGACACCAGATATAAAAAGAACAGGAAACGCTCGGAGAAATCAAAGAAGTAAAGGCCAGGATAAATAGGGAATTATTGACGGAAATAGAAAAGAAAGCGAGGTTCATGAAACAAACGTACTATGAAGGGGGACCAAAAGCGACCAGACTGTTGGCTAGGAGAATTAGGACGCAACAGAAGTTGAACACGATACACACAATAAGGGATACAAAGACTAATGAAATATTGAGAGACCCAGCTGAAATAGAGAGGACATTTAGAGAATACTATGAGAAACTATACACACAGCCAAAAGCAGCGGGAGAAGAGGAAATAGAAGCATATCTGGAGAAGCTAGAGTTACCATCGATAGGGAAAGAACAGAATGAAGAATTAAATAAAATAATTACGGAACGAGAACTGGAAGAGGCAATTAGTAGAGCTAAAAACAACAAATCTCCGGAGAGCGACGGATTCCCATCGGAATTCTACAAGACATTTAGAACGGAATTAGCACCCATGTTAGGGGCGGCGTTCAGACACACGATGGAAGAGGGCAAAATGCCCCCCTCGTGGAAGGAAGCCATAATCAACCTGCCCGCCGTTCCCCACCCAGTCCATGGCTGACGGATGCAGTGAGAGAACAAAGACAGGTCCTGAGAGCGGCTGAGAGGAAGTATAGAAAATCACGCCTCACTGCTGACATCGACACATATCACAACCTCTTGTTAACATTCTCCAAAACCATTACTAATGCCAAAGCTTCTTTCTTTCACCATAGGATCGAGGCCTCTGCCAAGAATCTTCGCAAACTGCATGCTACCATGTCCTCCCTCCTCACTCCCCCCCCACCCTCTCCTCCCTCATCTTTTTCTGCCGAAGACTTTGCGATCTTCTTTGAGGAAAAAGTGGAGAACATCCGCAGCTCCTTCTCCCAACCCCCACCCATTCCAAACGCTGAATCGAGAACCTCATCCTTCACTCTGTCATCTTTCTCTCCCATTACAGAAGCCGAGACCCTGACACTGGTAACGTCGAACCGTCCGACTACATGCCAGCTGGACCAGCTACCCTCCCCACTCCTCCAGACCATAGCACCGGACATCCTCCCATTCCTAACTGCAACCATCAACTCCTCACTCAACTCGGGGGTGGTCCCCACCTCCCTAAAACAAGCCAGAGTCACGCCCCTCATAAAAAAAAAAACCCTGAACCCCACCGTCATAGCCAACTATCGTCCTGTCTCTCTTCTCTCCTTTCTTTCTAAAACACTTGAACGTGCTGTATCCAACCAACTTACTGCTTATCTCTTACAGAATGACCTCCTAGACCCCAATCAGTCTGGCTTCCGGACTGGCCACTCCACAGAAACGGCCCTCATTGCGGTCACAGAGGCACTTCACTTAGCAAAAGCGAAAGGCCTCTCCTCTGTCCTGATTCTCCTAGATCTATCTGCAGCCTTCGACACAGTCAACCATCAGATCCTCCTCACGGCCCTTGCAGGAATGGGAGTGGCTGGATCTGCGCTGACATGGCTGACATCATACCTCAACGACCGCTCCTACCAAGTGTCATGGAGAGGGACTCTGTCGGCCACCCGCCCCCTCCGGACGGGTGTCCCCCAGGGCTCGGTCCTAGGACCCCTTCTCTTCTCCCTCTACACTAAATCACTGGGTAACATTATCACGTCTCATGGCTTCTCATATCATTGTTATGCCGATGATACTCAACTCTTCCTCTCCTTCCCTCCCTCAGATATCCACGTCTCTGAGCGGATCTCGGCCTGTCTGTCCGACATCTCCGCCTGGATGACGACCAACCACCTCAAACTGAACCTAAGCAAAACAGAATTGCTCCACCTGCCGGCAAAATCCTCCCCCCTGACCGACCTCTCCATCACAGTCGAGAATGCAGCTGTGACCGCGTCCCCGACCGCCAAGAACCTTGGTGTTGTCCTTGACGACCAGTTGAACTTCTCTGCTCACATCGCAGCGACAACCAGAACCTGCAGATTCCTCCTGAGCAACGTCAGAAGGATACGCCCCTTCCTGACAAAAGAAGCCACCCAACTCCTCGTCCAATCAACAGTCATCTCCCGCCTCGACTACTGCAACGCACTGCTAGCTGGCCTCCCGGCCACTGCCACCAAGCCTCTTCAACTCATTCAAAATGCAGCAGCCCGCCTGATATCAAACCTCAAGTTTCAAGTTTCAAGTTTCTTTAATATTTGTCATACAGAAGTACAGAATACTTTTATACAAAATGCTTCTTACTGTTACGCTCCAGAGACTGTGCAAGACAAGATAAGTATGAAATAAAATAACATAGTAAAATTAGAAGTAAAAAAATGAGGTCACAGTGTTCAGTTTAGACATATGTACAATGTTCGATGCAGAATAGACGTAGTTACCATACAATATACAATACTGTGCAGTGTACTAATATACAATACTATATAGTGCAAGGCAGAAATGGGACGAGGTGCAGGGGGCTGTAGTCCTTGACCCCCGACCTCCTGAAGTCCACAATCATCTCTTTTGTTTTGCTGACGTTCAGGGAGAGGCAGTTCTCCTGACACCACTGTGACAGGTTCTCTACCTCTTCCAGGTAGGCCCTTTCGTCGCAGAGATCAGGCCCACCACTACTGTGTCATCAGCAAATTTGATGATGGTGTTGTTGTTCCGCTGTGCTACGCAGTCATGTGTGTACAGGGAGTAGAGGAGGGGGCTCAGAACACAGCCCTGGGGGGCCCCTATGTTGAGCGTGATGGATGAGGAGGTGCAGTTGCCGGCTCTTACCACCTGGGGTCTGCCCGTCAGGAAGTCCAAGACCCACTGGCAGAGGTCATAATTCAAGCCCAGGTCCCTGAGCTTGGCTATGAGTTTGGAGGGGACTATGGTATTGAATGCTGAGCTGTAGTCGATGAACAGCATTCTCACATAGTTCCCCTGCCTCTTGTCCAGGTGTGATGCTGCTGTGTGCAGCACATGGGCTATGGCGTCCTCCGTGGACCTGTTGGGGCGATATGCAAATTGCAGAGGGTCCAGGTTGATGGGGAGGGAGGAACAGATGTAGCCCTTCACTAGCTTCTCAAAGCACTTCATGGCTATGGAGGTGAGGGCTACAGGGCGGTAGTCGTTGAGGCAAGCGGGCGTAGATTTTTTGGGTACAGGGATGATGGTGGACTTCTTCAGACAGGTGGGGATGACAGCCTGTTCCAAGGACAGGTTGAAGATGTCAGTGAATACCGGGGCCAGTTGGTCGGCACAGACTTTTAGGACGCGGCCGGGGATGCCGTCCGGTCCTGCTGCCTTCCTGATATTCACTTTTTTAAAGATCCGTCTCACCTCATGCTCTGTTACCCTGAACACTGAGTCTCCATCAGCAGATGGAGTCGGCCCATGTCACCCCACTTCTTAGGGACCTGCACTGGCTCCCCATTGCTGCACGTATCCGCTTCAAGGCCCTCGACCTAGCATACCGTGCAGCAAAGCTCCCGCCTACCTCCGGTCAATGGTCTCTAACTACACACCCTCAAGACCCCTACGCTCTGCATCTTCTGGCCGCCTCAGACCTACTCCTATCCAAGCTCCCGGAGGGTCATCAAAGAGAAGCCGCCTATTCTCAGTCCTTGCCCCACAATGGTGGAATGAACTACCCATCCCAGTTAGGACAGCCGAATCCCGTCCAATCTTTCGCCGTCGACTAAAGACTCACTTCTTCAACCACTATCTGAAATGATTAAAAAGAAGAAAAAAAAAATCTAACCCTGACTAACCTTACTGTCATGCACTTGTCCTAATAAACTAACCTACACTGTAACACACAACACTTGATGAACATTGTTACTCAGCTGATAGAGTTGTACCCTTCTT
Source organism: Notolepis coatsorum (assembly GCF_963971535.1). NCBI lineage: Eukaryota > Metazoa > Chordata > Actinopteri > Aulopiformes > Paralepididae > Notolepis > Notolepis coatsorum. Next base: position 276,447,812 of record NC_140165.1, read on the forward strand.
GCTGTCTTGTCGTACAGAACTTGTAAGTCGCTTTGGATAAAAGCGTCAGCTAAATGACTAAATGTAAATGTAAATGTAATCACCACGATACCGAAGGAAGGGAAGGATAGAGAATTATGTAGTAGTTTCAGACTTGTGTCCATACTCAACGTGGATTACAAGATGTATACATCGATAATATCAAAGAGATTTGAGACGTTTATGCCAGACATATATATAGATGAAGATCAAACTGGATTTATTAAAGGGAGACAGACACAGGACAACGTGAGAAAGACATTACACATAGTAGAGGAGATACAAAAACAAGGTGGTAGCGCGGTACTGATTAGCCTAGATGCAGAAAAAGCATTCGACAGTGTGAGCTGGAAATTTTTATATAAAACATTGATGAGGTTCGGACTGAACGGGAGGGCGATGAAGATGATCAAGGCGCTATATCAAGAACCGACAGCGAGGGTTAAGGTGAATGGCAGCCTGACGGATAGAATCAGATTAGAGAGGGCTACCAGACAGGGATGTTGTCTCTCACCAACGCTCTTCGCCGTTTTCATAGAACCACTGGCACAACTGATCAGACAGACCGAGGACATTAAGGGAGTAAGGATAAAGGGAACGGAATATAAACTAGGCCTATTTGCGGACGACGTGATAGTATACATGAGGCAACCAGACAAGAGCTTCCCGGCACTGATGGATCTACTGAAGGAATATGGCCACTACTCAGGATACAAACTAAACGTGACAAAGACACAGACCTTAGCATGGAACTATACCCCAACGACGGAAATTAGGGAACAGTACGGGATAAGATGGGACATGGACAAGATTAAATGCTTAGGGGTGAACATCACGAGAGGGGTGGAGAAACTGTTTGAGGCGAACTATACACAGATAAATCAGAACATCAAGAGAGACTTAGAGAGATGGACAGTAATGCCCTTGGACTTCAATTCAAGAATAGAGGTCATTAAAATGAACATACTATCAAGGTTACTGTACCTATTCCAGTCACTACCGATACAAATACCACAGAATCAATTCAGGGAGTGGGACAGACTGATATCGAGGTTCATATGGGCGGGGAGAAGACCACGGGTCAGATATAAAACACTACAACTACCAAAGGAAGAGGGAGGGATGGCAGTACCCAGCCTACAAGATTATTACTATGCAGCACAACTGAGAGCAGTGACGTGCTGGTGTAACGACAGATATGAGGCAAGATGGAAAGACATTGAAAAAGAAGGGGAGGGATACAAGGTACAAGCTCTGGTGGGAGATAGGGAACTATTTAAAGAAAAAGAGGGACTATTAGATCCAATCACCAAATGCACCTTGACCATATGGAACAGAGTAGTAAAAACACACAAATTGGAGAAGCAGTCAGGGGTTCTGAGATGGGTAGCACATGACAAGAGATTCAAACCAGGGAGGTTAGACCATGGATTCAGAAGGTGGGAGAGGGGGGGGGGGGGGGGCAACAGCGATATGCAAAATGATAGAGAAGGGGGAAATGCAGACACTACAAAAATTAAAGGAGAAATTTGGACTAGAAAACAGGGACCACTTCAGATATCTACAGGTTAGAGACTACTACAACAAAGAAATAAGGGGGGCCAAAGACGAAGAACAGAATGGAATAATCAAGATGATAGTATGGGCATACGAAGGGGGGCAAGGAAGAGTAATATCAGCAATATACCGGGCTATAATGAACAGCAAGGGACACACGACCGATTACATAAGGGAGAAATGGGAGAGAGAACTAGAGATAGAAATAACAGGGAAGGAATGGGGGAACATATGCGAGGTGCAACATTCAACAACAGGATTGAGGATATGGAAAGAGTTTGGATGGAAAAACATAATCAGATTCTTTATAACCCCAGAGCTGAAGGGAAAATATGCACCAACACAAAGAGCATGCTGGAGGATGTGTGGGAAGGAGGGGGCAAATCACACGCACATATTCTGGGGATGTCAGAAGCTGAAGGGGTATTGGGAGGAGATAGGGGAGGCAATGATCAGAATATTAGGATACGGGTTACCACAAACAGGACTGGTGCTTTACTTAGGAGACCTGACACACGAGGGAATACAAGGGGGGGACAAATATTTAATAAAGATAATGTTGATAGCGGCCAGAAAAGCAATAACAAGACTGTGGTACAAAGAAGACCCACCGACAATAGCACAATGGGTAGGAATAGTGGAAGAGATACAGGATATGGAGAGGATAACACACATGCTGAGGTTACAGGAAGAGAAATTTGGAGAAAGATGGGGAAAGTGGGAGGATTACAAGGGGAACGAAAACGACATCACAGAGGAAGAACCAAATACATCACAAGAGGGCGAAGGGTAAAGGAGGAAAGAGGTTCAAAGAGGGTCTCTGAACCCATGTCACACACTTAATGTTTTCTAATTTTATTTTTGTTTAAGATATGACAATTGTTTTATGTTTTTTCCACTTCATTATTTATGTATGTGAATATTTGCTTAAGTCAGTATTTTTTATTTTTCGTCTTTTGGGTATTACATTTTTTCTTTATTATTTATGTCTGTTTAATAGTGTTGTTGATGTTATTGTATATGTTGTGTTGTTTGTCTATAAATGTTCAATAAAAATTTAAGTAAAAAAAAAAAAAAGAAGAAGAAGCACTCATGAACGCATTGTAGTCCTAAGAAAGAGGAGACCCGGGGCTTTCGATGAATGTCGGAATTTCATAAAACTACACTACCCAGCTCACACCAGCCGCCGACAACGGAAGTCCTACCATTTTTCACATAATTCTTCCTATGTGATTTTCGTGTTTATACCTCAACGTTATTGCCATAAAATAGAACGTATATTGTTTCGTATATTCTGTGAACGTCTAGAAAAAAACTGCGTCGCAATCCTGTGAAAAATGGCGGAGCTATGGACATTCGATTTTACAGTAGATTTCATTCACAGTCTTCGCTGCCCTATAACGGGCGCCTGGTGGTACTAATTCCAGATTTAACTCTGCCATTGGAAAGAGGAGATTTGCCCCAATCCATAGATGTATGACTTGGCCATAATAAGGTAATTTATAGGCCTGATATTCTATATTCTATATTCATATTTCAAATAGCATGTGTCCGGATGGCAAAATTCAGTAATGTATCTACAAAACCCCCTGTAAATCATCTGCCCTTTATTCATTTGCTTAGATTTGTGTACACTTGATCTCAAGAAGGTGCTGAATGAGCTCAGCGGCAATTATTCACGTCTGGTGTTACGAGTTGGGTAGGTCTGTAGGACCCAGGTGCAGTGTAGAACAGATAAGACGAGGCAGGTGTTGATTTTCAAACAAAAGGATATTCTTTTATTTAAAGTCGGCAAAAGGAAACACGCAGACAAAGGCGTATAACAAAAGGGGAGATACACTGTCTCCAAAACACGCCGGAGCAAATAATTACAACTTCAAAAACACGGTAAATGGGAAAAGCAAAGGGGAGAAGACTATGTCTCCAAAACACGTAACGAAAAGAAACACATCGGACGACGGCCCTACATAAGCACACAATAAAGAGATACACTTGGTAAGGCAATGACACAGCAATCAATATACATGGCAAACTAACTTATTCTCCATGGCAGGAGAGATAAGCTTTACTCATAACGGTGTACTCACGGGAAGGTTCAGTGATCGACTGACGATCTGAATAGTAACCAGGAAGAACATACAAAGCCAACATAACTATACACACCAGGTACCAATTAGTGCAATCAGGGCAGATAGACAGGTAATTACCATCGGACAACGCTAGGGCTTTTGCTCCCAGAGGAGAGCAAAACCCCAAACGTTACAGTCTGGTCAATGTTAGCATGGTTTTATTCACGTCAAAGATGAAGAACAAATATAATAATAATGCAGGACCTGCTCAGAGGTATATATATATAATAATTAATATTCTCCTTTGGTTCATTACAATTTACTCAAGCATAATAACAGACACAATATTTCTGACACTGGGAATACATTCCCTGAGGTCCATAGATGTCTCTAGATACCAAGTATATGCTAATGGTATCTTAGTGGTGTAGTGTATCTTGTAGACCAGGCCCATTGCCAGTTGCTGTACTCTGTCGTCTACTCTAAGCCATCCTAGGTTGTCAAAATGGGCAGGGGTAAGGTGGGTTTTAGGAGTAACCTTTTTTTAAGCAGAAGCAGTCTTTCTATCTGTCTTGGAGTATGGAGACGTGATTTACAGAAATCCTGCCCCTTTGACTCTTAAACCACTAGATTCTGCTTATCATTCTGCTCTTAGATTTATCACTGGTGACTAGGGATGCCCCCCGGACCCCGGTTTTAAACGGGAACCGGTACTATATTAGAAAATACCGGAGTATTTATAAGCTCCGACGTCCTCGGTACTGCTATCGATACTCTAGAGAAATTATTATTATTATTATTATTATTATTTAAAAGTTGCAAACGATCTCTCCTCTCTCTGTCTCTGCACGAGAAGCGAGCCGCAGCGAGTCATTATTACACACACTCCTCGCGAGTCGCTCGCTAGTAGTGCTACACATACGGGTACTCCTTAATGAAAGTGCTGTCCCCGACGTGCTGTAGCGCGCTGCACACAGACAGCTCTGCCTCTGCATGCACTGAGTCGTGATGGCGGATAGAGCGAAGCGTTCTAAAGTTTGGATATACTTTACAAGGGTCAATGCCGACAACGCACGTTGCCACAAGTGCAACAAAACATTTGCCAGTAAGGGTGGCAATACGAGCAACCTATCAAAACATTTGTTGGCAAAACACGATATTAGTGTGCAGAAATGCGCCGTATTTGACTGCCTTGCGCGCAGTGGTCCATCTGCATCCACGTCCACTGCAGCCGGTAAGCCAAGATACAGAGTTTCCTAGGCTAATAACGAATTATTACAAATAGGCTAATAAACAAAATAATTGTTTAGCTACAAATACTACAATCTAAAAACGTTTTATAGATAGTCAAGCTGAGGCGTCAGCCACCAATGTGTCCCAGGCCAGTGAGCCCAGGGCCACCACACATCCTCCCTCTACCTCCACCACCCAAAGTCCCTTCACCCTAGCAGCTAGAGGAAGGATGACAGAGGATAGGGTGAACGAGTGTCACAGGGCTGTGACAAAGTTTGTTGTCAAAGGCCTGCACCCCTTCTCTACAGTGGAGTCCAAGGGCTTTAGGTAACAACTAATCATTCAGTGTATATCGTTTTTTTTGTATACATAGTTGTCTAACTTGTTTGTTGTTGTTGTTATAATATAAGTTATTATTGAAGCAGCTATTCCCACCACTCCACACAAATTTACAATAATTCAATCATTTCTAATCTTTACTGTAGGGAGATGACCAATGCTCTCAACTGCAAATATACCCCTCCCTGCATAAATTATATTTATTTATAATACTTATTTATAAAGTTGTATAAATAATAAAGCAATGTCGATTCTGTTCTTAATTAATTGTCTTTTTTTCAAAAAGAACCGATAAGAGTATCGATAAAGTACCGAACCGTTAAGCAGTATCGATAAGAGTAGTAGTATCGATAAAATCCCAACGATACCCATCCCTACTGGTGACAGATATGATACACACCACTGCATATGAGAAAGTGGGTTGGTCTTCTCTGGCAGATCAACACTGGTATTTATTTATCCTTAACTCATTGGATGCCACGGATTAGCCTCATCCTGTATACCGCCATCGCTGTAAACGGTGGGAGTCGCTCACCTTGTTTGCAGGGCTATAACTATTTAAATATTATAGCTATATATGCAATACTATGGCCCATTTGACATTGAGTATCTATCGTTTAAGATGTGAAAAAGGAAAAAAAATTCCGTCCATACATTCTCGTTTTATACCGTGGTGAATATAAGTATGGTTTTAGAGTGGTCTGGGGTCATTCCTGGGAGGCTAGTAATAGCCCGCGACGCATATTATACTTAATCCATTGGCATTTCGTCCCTATACACGCTACAATAAAAAATTCAAATGCATATGATCGGTATATTATTGTTGAGTTTATGTGTTATATATGATTGCATGTAACTGCTTAACTGTTCCACAAGAGGGCGCTATAGACGCAAGGAGACGTAGCTATTGTAGCTGACGTCAGGTAAGAGGGTATTTAAGGGATTGTTCCCTCCCCCTCTGTCTCTTCCTCCGTCGCCTCTCACAGAGAGAAGGTCTCATGGTGCATAAGCTATGTGAAATAATAAACCACGCAGATTAAAGGCTAAAGAAGGACCTTGTCGTCATGAACCCATTATTGTTGCTCCCCAGGTGACTCTGTCAACAGGTTATGGGCCCAGATCACGCAAGAGCAAAATAGTAAGGGTAGCGAGTTTAGCTGAAAGTATAGGCTAGGTTAGCACCGGGAGCACCGTGTGGCTAAGGCTAGGCTAACGGGAGCTAAAGCTACGCCTACCATCAAAAAGAGGATGGCGACAAGAGGAAGGAGCAAATGGCCCTCGTTCAATGGAAGGGCAGAAGACTACGAGCTCTGGGAAGAGCGAATGTTGTGCTGCATGCACGGAGTGGGACTGAAGACAATGATCTTGACGGCCCCCACGGGAGAACTAACGGCGGAAGCGCAAGCCCAGGATATCAAGCAAAATGCCGACGCATACTGCGAGTTAGCACCAGTCCTAGACGACACAAGCTTGGGGCTGATATTCCGCGACACAAAGGACAAAGGCAGAGAGAGCCTAAAAGTGTTGAGAGAACACTACATCGGCAGGGGTAGACCCCGGATCGTATCCCTCTATATAACACTGACCGCGCTGAAGAAAGCGAACACAGAGACTGTGACATCATCAGGGCTGAACAAATCATCACGGCGCTTAAGAGTGCAGTAGAAGCACCGAGCGACGGATTAATGATGGCGATGGTTATGAGAGGACTACCGGAGATGTATAAACCATTCACACTGTTGGTGACACGCGGTTCAGCGGACATGTCGCTGGGGGAGTTCAAGGCCAAGCTGCGGAACTTCGAGGCCTCAGAAGACACACACTCAGTCGCCGAGGAGGCGGGAGAGAGGGTACTGAAGGCCCGGGCGGCACCAAGAGAGAAGACCAGACCCCCGACGGAGCTGGCGTGTTGGCGATGCGGAGAAAAGGGTCACCGGAAAGATAACTGCACAAAGACTGTCGTTTCTGTAAAAGCACGTGGCACAAAGACAAAGCGTGCAGAAAGAAACGCGACCAGAGTGCTCGGTACGCGCACGTGCAAGATGGCGGCTGTGGACAAGATGGCGGCAACGGTGGACGTGAGGCGAGTCGAGACGACGCCCCGGAGAGCAGCGGGACGAGAGGACTTCATCTTCGGGGGGCAGACAACGTACGTCACCCAGTCAACGCAGCAGCAGCAGGTCCAAAGGAAGGGACTGATCGTGGACACAGGTGCGTCGTCCCACATCATCAACGACAGGAACCGATTCAAGAACTTTGACAACACCTTCGAGCCGGAGAGACACAGCATGGAGCTGGCAGACGGGAAGCGCACATTCGGGTTGGCGCAGGGGAGAGGAGACGCACAGGTATGCCTCATAAACAGTGAGGGGCGCCGGTGTAAAGTGGCGTTAAAGAACGCTCTCTACATACCCTCGTTCCCACAAGAACTATTCTCTGTCAAATCTGCTACTGCAAACGGTGCCAAAGTGTTCTTCAATGAAGGTAAACATGTTCTTGTAGAACCTGACGGTACGAGATTTAACATAGAGGTGTACAAGAGAATGTATTATCTACAAACAGAATGTAACGATAATGATATGTGTAATGTCAGTCATGATATTCAGAGATGGCATGAGATCATGGGTCATTGTAATTACGAGGATATACTGAAGCTGCAAGCGGTGACAGAAGGCATGCACATTAACGGTGAAAAGCATAGACCTAACAAGGAATGTGATGTGTGTATAAAGGGGAAGTTCACTCAATCGAGGAACAGAGGTCCCACGGAAAAAGTAAAGATACCACTTGAGCTAGTTAACACAGATCTAGCCGGTCCAGTAAGCAATGAGTCCATAGGTGGCTTTAAATATGTACAGTCTTTTACAGATGTGTGTACAGGGGCAGTGTTTGTTTACTTTCTCAAAGCAAAGAGTGACACATTCCAGGCCACGGAGAAATTCCTTGCAGATGTAGCCCCTTATGGCAACATACGATGCTTGAGGTCCGATAACGGAACCGAGTTCACAAATAAAGAGTTCCAATCACTGTTGAGAAGGAACAAGATAAGACACAAGACGTCATGTCCTTACTCCCCGCACCAGAACGGGATAGCAGAGAGGGAAGGACGCACTCTTTTCGAAATGGCTAGGTGTAAGCTAATAGATGGTAACTTACCTAAGAGTCTATGGCATTATGCGGTACAAGAAGCTGCTTACACCAGAAACAGGTGTTTTAATAAGCACATGGGCACCACCCCGTATACAGCACTGAAGTGTGATCTAGCAAGAATGCACAAATTTGGGTCAGTGTGTTATGCTTACCAGCAGGACAGAGGAAAGCGTGAGTCCAGGTGTGAAAAAGGACTCTTTGTAGGGCACGACAAGGGTAACCCCGCTTTTCTAGTCTACTATCCCGGTAAAGGGAAAATGCAAAAACACAGGCTAGTCAAATTTGTCACAAAGACAACATGTGAGAACGAGACACAGACAGAGGAGCCAGAGCTGAACTCCAGAGTAGGGTGTGAAGAAAGAGAGACACCACAGCCTAGTGTACTGAGCACAGACGTGCAGACAGACAGACAACAACCCCCAGAGGATGATGACGGGAAGCACCCAAGGGTGACGTCATGTGCCTCATGCAGTGGGAGATATCCCTCCCGGGAACACAAACCCCCAAAGTATCTGAAAGACTATGCCCAGAGAGAAAGTGACGAGGATGACAGTACACTTACCAGCATAGATTACTGCTACAGAGTAGTGAGTGGAGTACCTCAGACCTTTAAAGAGGCCATGGTGTCCCCTGAGTCAAGAAAATGGGAGAGAGCAATGGATGAGGAGATGAGGTCCCTAGAGGACAACCATACCTTTACTCTAACCAAGTTACCAGAGGGCAGTGGCGGCTGCTACATTCTTTCCATGGGGGGGCGATATACCAAACATTTTGCAAACATGTACCACGCATGTACCACGCATTGGCATGTCACTGGCAGCGGACAGCTGACCAAGCAACACACAACCAGTCAAATAAAGTACAGTGTAATTCACAACTTGAAACACAATATATAAATAGAAAAGTTAGAAACAAACTCGCTCCGTCTCCAAACACACGCAGAGAGAGAGAGAGAGAGAGAGAGAGAGAGAATCACGTTAGTTAGTGAGAGAGAGAGAGAGAGAGAGAGAGAGAGAGAGAGAGAGAGAGAGAGAGAGAGAGAGAGAGAGAATCACGTTAGTTAGTGAGAGAGAGAATCATGTTAGTTAGTGAGATAGAGAGAGAGAGCGAGCAATATCGCAAATCTACCTTGTTGTTAAGTTGACAGCAGGCAGAAGGGCTTGATAAAGTATATCCACTCCATTGTCCAGACTGTGTTGATGTCCATTGTCCATGCATGTCCCTCCACACTGCATCCATATATAGCTTGTTGTTAGCCAACAAGTACTGTGTGAGCTAACAACAAATAGCTGCATCACAACACAACAGCATAAACTCACTTTGTTTAATTGAAACGTGGTCCAGCCGGAGGGCTTGATAAAGTGTATAATCCGCTGTTGATGATGTATATCCAGACCACTGTCCACTGTCCAGACTGCATCCGCCATATAGCTTGTTAGCCAAGTGTTAGCTGTTAGCACCACACAACAAGTACTTGATTTCTTTGTCCATTTCCGCGTCGAACAGACTGCAAACTACCTGGCGTTCTATCGCCATGCTCTAAGACAAACTCTAACCTTAACCAACTTTGAAAGAGTGCCTAAGCTTAACCGTCGAAAGAACTTGCAGTCACGCTCTAAGACAAATAGCTGCATCTCACAACAACACAACTATCTCTACCAAGCTAGAAAACCTAAAATTGGAACATAGAAAGTGGCGTCGGCCAATCAGAGAGCGTCTCTGCGAAATGCGGCTACGGAAAAAAAAACTGTGTCGGCCAATCAGAGAGCGTCTCCGCGAAATGCGGCTACGGAAATTCTTGACGCTGCTATGGATGCTTGCCTAGACCGCTTCAAATCGCGCCCGGTTTCCAACATAATACATCATATTTCAACGCACAGCGCGTTACGCACTGATTGGCTGCGACGGATACAGCGATCAAACAGTGACGCGCACTCAGAGCGCTATTGCGTCTAGCCCGGGCAGAGAAATACGGCTAGGAGAAATGCGGCAGGAGAAATGCGGCAGGAGTGAGTCACTTCCTGTTCAGGAAAACGAGTATTTTTTATTTTATATATTAACGTTATATTGTGCATTGGAAACACAAACATACTTAAAATGAGTAAATATTATTCATTTTAAACATGTTTATATTATTTATAGGGCTATAAAACAAAAAACAAAAAAGTTTTTTTTTCTTCTCTCATTTAACAGGTGGGTCGGCGCCCTAGCGCCCCCGGTGGCCAGCCGCCACTGCCAGAGGGTAGACAGACAGTGGGAGGAAAATGGGTGTACTCAATCAAGGAGGGTATTGAAGGCCACGACAAGTACAAGGCCAGGTTTGTAGCTAAAGGTTACAGTCAGAGGGAAGGTATAGACTACGGTGAGACATTCTCACCCACAGCCAATCTGACCAGTGTACGGGTAGTGATGCAGAAAGCAGCTGAGGACAGTTTGATTTTACACCAGATGGATGTGAAGACAGCCTACCTGCACGCACCCATTGATAGGGAGATATATATGGAACAACCTGCAGGTTACGAGAAGAAAGGAGAAAAGCTAGTGTGTAAGCTAGAAAAATCCATTTACGGCCTGAAACAGTCTGGGCAAAATTGGAACGAGATGCTTCATACCTGTCTAATTGAAGATCACTTCATACAGAACCCAGTAGACCCCTGTGTTTACTCAAAGGAGTCAAAAGAGTCAGGAAAAGTGATAATTGTGATTTGGGTGGATGATTTAATCATCGCAGCAGACAACACTAGAAACCTAGAGCAGGTTAAAAGTATGCTCTCCACCAGATTCAAAATGAAAGACCTAGGTAGGTTAAAACATTTTCTAGGCATGGACTTCGAACAGTCTGCCAGTTGTGTAAAAATATCCCAGAAGAGATATGTGGAAAAGATCCTGAAACGTTTTGACATGCAAGAATGTAGAACAAGGGAAACACCATGTGATCAAAAGCTAGACTACCAAGAGAATGCTCAGAAATTGACAGATGTAAAAATGTACAGAGAAGCTGTAGGTAGCCTCATTTATTTGACAACATGTACTTGCCCTGACCTATGTTTTGTAGTGAGTAAATTATCACAGCATTTTGCTGATCCCACAGAAGAGCACTGGATTACAGCAAAACATGTTTTTCGTTATCTCAAAGGCACAGCAGATAAACAGCTTTGTTTCAGAAAGAGCAGCGAGGGCTTAGGGCTTCAAGCCTATAGTGATGCAGATTGGGCGGCAGACGCCACAGACAGAAGTACCACAGGGTATTGTGTGAGTTTGGGTACAGACAGCTCACTGGTTTCATGGAAAACAAAGAAACAGCCCACAGTGGCGCTATCAACTTGTGAAGCCGAATACATGGCTCTAGCTATGACAATACAGGAATGTATTTATCTAGAACAAGTGCTCGAACGAATGGATACCTATGTATACAGATACAGCCTTAAATAGTCATGGAACAACTGTTTGCCGGCTGTTTTGACGCCGTTTGCATGGTTAATGGTAACAATGACCAGCGGGGGCGCTCTCACACAGCTGGTGACATCTCCCCGACGCGCCGGCTTTTTGTTAATGCATTTAAACCACCATTTGTTAAACCATGTATTATTTTGGCCATATAGTGGCGCTGTTGTGAGTTTGTGGATGCTGCGCTGCTGTATCCACATTTAGGAGAAGAAGAAGAAGAAGAAGAAGAAGAAGAAGAAGAAGAAGAAGAAGAAGAAGAAGAAGAAGAAGAAGAAGAAGAAAAGAAGACTTGTTTTGCAACTGGAGTCGCGTTTATTTTTCAAATGTAAACTAGTCAATACTATCTTAAACAATGTCACAACAGCAGTCAGTGTATATTTTCAACAATACGTTTGTTTACCAATAGGTTAAACTGTTTTTGGATCTGTGTTGGCACTCTTTCAACATTTGGATTATAGCTCAGTCACAGCGTTACAGACCAGCGTTAAACTTTCCAGAGACGGTAAGTTAATTTAACTTATTCTAGTCTAAAGAAACCTATATATTACTATTTGTTAATCAGAGCGTTATTTGGTTATAACACCGTGTGTGTGCGTCGTGTGTGTGCGTGCGTGCGCGCTATATATTACTATTGATTAATGCGTTTGTTAATATAACACAGTGTGTGCGCACTTGATAAAACAAAGCATACTGTATTACTGTGTGTTTATATTGTGAGCAAGTCAAGCAAGTGTAATTGAACACAATACATGCTGACATCATGACATGCATCTTGCTGTTTGTCATTCTACACTCAGTCACGGTCCCTGCGATCCACGGACACTGGTCAGCTCTCCATCCCCCGAACCAGACTGCGGACGTTCGGGGACAGAGCTTTCAGTGTGGCAGCTCCCACCCTCTGGAACTCCCTCCCCGCAGAACTCCGCACCACCCCAACTCTGGACTCATTTAAAAAACTGCTCAAAACCCACCTCTTCAACCTGGCCTTCAACCCCTAACTTTCTCACTTTATATGTATGTGTTGTGTCTGTCCACTATGTTTGTTGACTTGTTATCTCCCCCCCCCCCTTATGTAAAGCGACCTTGGGTCCTCTGAAAGGCGCTATATAAAACGAAGTATTATTATTATTATTATTATTATTATTCTATTGCTAATGCCAGGTAATGTGAATTAATGTCACAAAACGAATCCCTTAAGGATAGGATAAAACAAAGCATCTACTGTATTACTGTGTGTTTATATTGTGAGCAAGTCAAGCAAGTGTAATTGAACACAATACATGCTGTACAGTCTGCTAGGGGTAGGTACAAATAGAAAACTTCTATAACTGAACTGTCTAATAACTGAACTGTCTCATTGTATCTGTCTTTAGGATGCCTTAACTCGCTACTCGAGTGCCTATGTGGACTTTATGGAGTTGGTCCACTATATCCGGGCATTCTAGTCGGCCAAAGAGAGATCTCTCCTGCCCGGGCAGGAGGGCCTGGCCCTTGTTGGCTTCGGCCAGTACAAGAGTGAGACCCTGCAGGACCTGTACCAGTCAAAGGACCCCAATACTGTCCGGTATGTTTGAACGTATACAAATGAAATTCAATCGATTAATATAATGTTGTGTGGTTAGTTGTGTGTTATTGGAATGCCAAGCACTCAAAGCATGCATCTTCACATTTGCTTAGCTATGTCGCCTACGTACGAAAGACGCCGGCGAAGACAAAAATGATGGAGGACGTCGTCCGCTACGTTCGTCTCCGTGACCGCAAGGAGGCAGCTGCCGCCACCACAGCTGCAGCAGGGCCGCGTTCTCCATCTGACGCAGAGCTGGTCCAAGCGTCAGTCGACACGGAACAGTGTAAGTAGTCATAATTACATGGATATATACTTTATTGATCCATCCCCTAAGAGAAATGTCTGTTCAGTCTGAATCTTACCTTCTTTTTTTCATACAATATGAAAATATATTTTAACTTGATGTGACCTTTTTTCATTCCAACATGAATAGACTTTGTCATGGAATGGGTAAGTCTGGACATGGAAGAACGTCTCCCTAATCAATGCCCTTCGGCGGCCATACATGGATGATAACATGAATCTGAAGGAATTCCTAACATGCAAGGTGTCTAAATGATGTGTTTCTTAATGGGGAATTCAAATATGAGGTCATTTTTGGGATAGGATAAATATAACCTGCATAATTTTGGATTTCAAAATGGCTGATTTTACCATTTGAACCCATTGGTATTGTATTACAAAATTGCAAAGATAAAAAATATATGGGAAATCATTTATAATGACAAAGCCATCAAATTTATTAACAAGTGAACTGTATATAACTGGATACAACTCCAAAGATCAATAATAATAATACTAACAACAATAATAAATTGTATTTGTAATGCACACAAACACCTAAGTGCTAAATCTCGATCTCCTGACTTCTTGAACTTTGCCAGGTTCCAATATCTTGATTGGACTCATTCTTGGATGGCAAGATCTCCTACTGTACTGCTTTAGCCACCAACCTACAAACACAAACTTAAAGTCAACGTCAGCCATAAATAGGTGAGCTCGATGCTTTGTGTGTGGCAAGGCCAGTCGAGAACCTCCATGGGGGTGTTGATGAAGTTCTTCACCTCGGAGGTGCTTAGGGAGCAGGTGAGAGGTGGCTCTGACACATCTTCTGACCAGCTGATTAAGCCACCAATGCTGGAAGCGTCACTATTGATGTGAGGTGTTCTTCTGATCCTGACACGGGAGTCTCCCAGCTGAGTGTCTGGATCCCCCTCTCCCCTGATGGCCAGGATTCTCTCCACCCCCTCAATTCTCTATTTTTGATCCTCAGAGCACAGCAGTGTTTGGAGGATGGCTTCACTGATGGCCCTATTGCCTGCTGACAGTGCAGAGGTGAGTTTTATATGGCAAATTCTGTGATTATATCACTTTTAGTCAGGGAATCTAAACTCAACCTCCCTCAGTTACTTTTCTACTCTGCATTGTACATTGTATATATGTATATATATTGAACACTTTTGTTTACGTACTTGACTTCTATTTTATACTTATTTTATACTTATCTATTTTTATCTAGCACAATCTCTGGAGCAAAACAGAAAGAAGCATTTTATATAAAAGTATTCTGTACCTCTGTATGACGACTAATAAAGAAACTTGAACTTGAACTCTACTGTGTGTGTCGGCCTACAGCTGCTGCCGCAGGCCTGGCGTGCAACTCTCACCGTGGAGCAGCAGAAGTGGATCGGTCGGGTGCTGTCCATCTCACAGGTCTCTTCATATAAATATCTTGGGATTTTTGTCGATAACACACTAACCTGGAACACCCACCCTGTCTGTACAATTTCTCTCAGCGGGTCAGTGTTAACGGCACTCTTTCAGAATCTAGAACCCTGAGCACTGGAGCTCCCCAGGGTATAGTAAGTTCACCTGTGCTTTTTACCTTATATACAAACGAGTGCAGAAGCATCTATCCTAACAACCGCTTCTTAACATTTTCTGATGACACTGCCATTTTAGCTCTAATTAAGAATGACAGTGACCTAGCTGACTATTATTTGGAAATCCAGAGGTTTGTAAACTGGTGCGACAATAACTGTCTGGTTTTAAATGTTAAGAAGACTGGGGAGATGGTGTTTGACCCCAGAGGTGTTGGGGACCACAGGCCTGTGGTCATCCACACACAGTCCATCTCACAGGTCTCTTCATATTAATATCTTGGGATTTTTGTCGATAACACACTAACCTGGAACACCCATGTAGATAGGATTTTATAGTATGTCTGCACTTTATGTGCTCATTTCATCATTCATGTATTTTACATTCTACTAAAACTGAATCAAATCTTTACGTGTAAATTCAGCAGTCAAAGTGTATATATTAAAACGTGTCAAATCTAACTTCTAACTAGTCTTCAGGGTATTCTTGTTTACCAGAGAGGAGATCCGGTAGTGTGGTATACTGTAGTGTGGCTGCATACACCCCCCCCCCCCCTCCTGCATTTACATGTAAATGTAGGGGGGGGGTTGTATGCGAATGCTAGCAACACGGCCGTATGGAAAGGAAAGTACTTGAAAGTCCTTGAATTTCATTTTGCAATGTGTGGGAAACTCATTATGATCTCCTGCTCTACGCAGATGTTGGCAACATTGTAACAAAATGCAAAATGGACTGCAAACAAGTAGGAATACAGCCAGCCAGTCACAATCAAAACCACATGCCAGAGAGAGACAATCACAGGCCAGAAAGTGGTACTGTTGGCCAGACAAGGTTAAAATCTTTCTCCGTTTAAACAAGCAGGACTCACAACAGAGCAGAAAACTGTCTTGAGCCTGTAAACATCTCTATTGTTAAACCTACATGTATGGGATCCAAGCCTGCTTGATTAATAACAAACACATATTTCTATAATGTTGTGATAGAGCCTGCACAAGTATTATCTGTTCCAAGGTGATGGAGCCTACGGTAGTAAAGATGTAAAGAGTCTGCGGACAGTGTCTGGTTTTAATGTACTAATGGACTGATGGTCTGATGGTCATTGTGTTTATGTTTGTGTACTTGTGCATGTGTGATTGTGTGTGTTCCATGTGTCCATATCTGGCTGCCAAGAGGTGCGAGGAGCTGGAGGCTCAGCTGAAGGAGAAGGAGGAGGAGAACAGGACAGGCAGCCCGAGACCCAGTCTTCTCCTCAGACATATAAACTGTACATTGGAAGAGGTCTACAAATATACAGCACTGTTGGGGGGGGGGGGGGGGGGCTAAACTGTACATATACAGCACTGTTTGTGATACAAAAATAGTAGAGTACATTAACCTGGCACACAACATACTTGTTCACATGTCATTTTTCTTTCACTCTAAAGGAAATATGTCTCACATACAGTAGACCCCCCCAGTAGCCTACTTTGTGGAGACGAAGATGATGAGTACCAGTCTTCTCCTCAGACATATAAACTGTACATTGGAAGAGGTCTACAAATATACAGCACTGTTTGTGATACAAAAATAGTATATAGTAATAATAAAGTATATACATTTGAGGGGGAATAAACTGTACTTTAGAGTGAAAGAAAAATGGTTTGTTGGTGCTGAGCCAAACTGTTGTGAGTATGCTGTCTAACTTCCAGCCTTGCATCCTCAAGAATATCATTACCTGATAGCTCAAACCACATCCAATGGGGTAGTCCTTTCCACATACTGCCACTACTCCAGTATGAGCTACTGCCCTCTGGGAGGAGGTTTAGAGTTCCACTCTCTAGACTGCAACCCCCACACCATTGAAATGCTAATTGTCCACCACCTACTGTAGTATTTATCGTTGCCATTTGAGAGT
Source organism: Notolepis coatsorum (assembly GCF_963971535.1). Taxonomy (NCBI): domain Eukaryota; kingdom Metazoa; phylum Chordata; class Actinopteri; order Aulopiformes; family Paralepididae; genus Notolepis; species Notolepis coatsorum. The sequence continues at coordinate 276,464,967 of NC_140165.1, forward strand.
TCACACTCTCAGTCATCAAAAAGGATCATGGATCATCTTTAGACAAATAAATTGATACTAATAACTGATTACTTTGAACCTTGCACCTTATTAAACCTTGTCTAAAGATTAGATTAGATTAAAATGTATTGTCATTATACAGCACAAGTACAGTACAATGTGATTCAACTGTAAATATACAAATTCTGAGTCTGTGTTCTAATCATGTTGAGCTCAGTTGTAATCCAATCTTACCTAGCTGACTAATACCTGTTCCCTATTTGGTTTTGTGTCAGTCTTGTTTCTCTGATCCTATTTCTTAAGATGCATTTCCATTGGCTAATGGTCGAGATATAAGTCACTTGTTACTTGATATTACTGTAAATCATTTGACATCTATTGCTGACTGTTCATACATTTGTTACAATAAAGATGCAAATAATTGTTATCTCTTGTCCAATCAGAATAATTTTTTTTATTACAAAACATTGAGATATCAAACAGAAAAATTGTCTTGTTTACATCAGGTTCCCCCATTTTCAATTCATAATAGTTGCTATATGACAAATGACTGAACACTGGGACCTCTATTTTTACTTGTCTAGCACAGTCTCTGGAGCGTAACAGTAAGAAGCATTTTGTATACAATTATTCTGTACTTCTGTATGACAACTATTAAAGAAACTTGAAACTTGAACATATGGAAAACAGTGGTAAACATTGGTACAACATTGCTTGAACAGATGTAACGAAACAGTCAGTATGACAATGTGTCAGGATGTGAGGTCACAGCATTCACAGTAGAGATGGCTGGCTTGGTGACACTGATGGACACCACGTCATGGATCTTCGAAGCTGTGATTCTTCCAGCTCTGAATGTATACCAGCCGTAGGATTTGTATTACAAGATTCTGCCACGCCAGCCATGCATGTGCAATGGGCAGTCTCCACTTTGCCACTTGAATGAAGGATAACCCATGGCTCGAGTGGAGCTTCCCTTAGCCGCTGAGAGTGCAAACCTAAGACATAAATATAATTGAAATTAGTATAGAATAAATAAACAACCACCCATAAGAAGCTTCACTTTAACAGCTAATCACCACCACAGGCTAAAATCAAAAAGTGCAAAAACAGTGCCACTGAAGGGACCATGTACAATGCATTGTACCAGATATAGCTATGAGCTCATTTACATCTGCAGTCCCTGTACACTAACATTAGGTGAATTGATTGGGGGACCCTGATGTAAACAAGACGAAAGTCTTTCTCTGGTCTGCATCCCCTTAACAATTGTGTGTATTGAGCTGTACTGTACTCATAGGCGGAGTTTGAACTTGACGCCAGGGGGTGCGACTGCTTGGCGAACTATACCCGCGCGCACGCGCAGTGGGCGCGCGCGATTTTTTTTGACCTTTATTTTATTATTTTAGCGTTTTTACAATGCCCTAACCCCTAATTTTTTATTTTATTTAGGTAGTACAGCAGCACACACACACACTCACACACACAGCACTACGGGGGATCATTTTTAACTGACTTAGGCTCTAATTATTATTATTCATAGAGACTCTCGAGCAATAATAATTATTACAGCCTCCATTTTTCGTGGACGAAAAATATACCAGGCTATAGATATCAATTTTCCCGAAATAACGCTACCTGCCTCGACAAAATTCGTGCATTGGTTATCCAGATACATTAATTATCATCTCAGAATAAGTGGCTTTGTATCGCGCTGCTGCTGCTGCTGCTGGCCGCGCGTTGCCGTTAACCCTTTCACTGCCACACTACAGAAGGTTCGCCTTATAATGTGACATGATTACTACTATAAAATGAATGTATTGTAAAACAAAACATAATAGAATTCAGATTTGTTTCTCACAATTATTATAATTTTATTAAAATAAAAATAATCTTGATTTAAAAAAAAAAAAAAAAAAAGGCAATTTCACCCCCGGCCACCAGGGGGTGCAATGCACCCCCTGAACCCCCATAAACTCCGCCCATGACTGTACTGTACCCATTCTGCAATCTGTTAATAAAGTTTTCAATCAATCAATCAATCAATAACGTTAGCTAGCTGCTAACGTTGGCTAACTGGGCTGGATACACGATAGCTAGTTCGCAGTTAAAGTCAAACGTTAGCAAACTAATACAGTAGTTTGGTCTACGTTTCTATTACATGCCGTCAAATATTATGTGTTTATGAATTGACCTTACCTTTGAGCAAACATAAGTGTCCTTGGTAATGGTCTTCACGTTCAGCTTCTGAAACTGGTCGACGACACAACACAATCCACCGCTTGCATTTCTCGAGTTTTCTTTTGGGCTTCGGAAAAGGTACAAACATATACTCCTCCATCCAGTCTTTCGGGGTACCTGGTGTCCGAATTACAGGTACCCCATGCACAGCGTTTCACCATCAGATATTATGTAGGATTGGTTGGATTCTTATTATATATTATTACTATTGTATTATGCACATCGTTGCGGGCAATTTCATTTTATAAATAATAAAAAAAAAAATATATCAGAATGGGTGGGATTCAAACCCTGGTCGTCGGCTTGAAAGGTATGACCATAAACCGCTAAACCACAGTACCAGACGAATATATACTGTATTATAGCTTACTTGAATGAACAATCTCCCTCCCCACTTTACCAGCGTATTTTAAATTCACAATAAAGTCTCTCTCAGTCTCGCGCCGTCCCAACGTTGACAGTGGCTCGTGTTATCGACACAAAGGCACAGTGATGGATGAGGAAGTCAATACTCAATAGACCGCCGCCGGCAGGCACGCGGGAACTATAAAACGGCAGGGGGTGCTGGGGGGTCGCCAGATGAAAAAAAATAAATAAAAAATTTTGGTCAGGCCACTGAACTTAGAAGCAGGCCAGGCCAGTGTTTCTATTTGCACCAGCGCAATAGTTAGATAACCTAGGTGGGGAACAACCAGGAGATCACTGCAACTCACACAAGTTGGAGAACTATCTCTCTCTCTCTCTCTCTTGCTCTCACACACACACAAAGGGAGCCGCATGTGATTGGTGGAGGCGGGATCCTTACGAAAAACTGCTAATCATTGACACATGCTAGCCTGTAATAATCCCCCCCAGAAAAATTTACTTTGCATTTGATATATTGCAAATATATGCCATCACACACACTGGCATTTAAAGGGTTAGAATTATAAAATGAATATGTGGTGTTATGATCAGGGCTGAAGTTGAATAAAATATTGTATTTATCAATTACAAAAAACTGAAAATCCATAAAAATCTGTGTTGTTGCTAATCATACATATGCTAGCCAGTTTTTTAACAATAAGTTGTGATGCCATCACAAACACTGGCATTTAAAGGGTACAAATAAAAAAAAATGCCTGCACCAGAATGCAGGAAATTAAGTCTTTGTAACAAAGAAATTCCTGGTGGGGGACCCCCAGACCCCCTGCTTAAAAAGTGGCCTGACTGGGGCTATATTTCCTGGCCTGAATGATTTCCCCAGTCCGGCCCTGGTTAAAAGCCTCCAATGCTTATTAGTGTGTGTGCGTTTGAATGTTTGCATGTTTCAACCATACATTTCCATTTAAAATATTTTTTTTTACCTCCTATAATAGTGGGGGTCGCGGCTCTCTGACACCGTTTTTTTTGGGTCGCGGCCTGAAAAGTTTGGGAACCCCTGGTCTAGCCTGTACCCCCCAGACATGTTGCTGGCCCCGTCAAAACAGTATCCTATCAGCCTCTCCATGGGCAGGTCGAGGCTGTTGTGTCTGGGCCGGGCATTGTAAAAACCCCAAAAGAAGTTCTGAGCTTCCAAGTTGTCATCGGCTAACTGTATATTACACGAGAATTGTTCTTTTCCAGTGAGTGACATCAGTGGTTCCGTCAGCGCTCAAGCCAAAGATTGGGCTTTTGGATGCTTTGCCTCTAATTTGTCGCTGAATATCATGGGCAAGCAGCTGTAAGATTTCGTTTTGGATGTTGTTGGACATCCAGTTGTCTCTCTTTTGGAGCCAATTCTTCAACTCGGGATCAGACTCGGTGCGCACTCTTTCCACCATGAGCTGCCATAACACCCCATCCCTATTTGCATCACCCCTCAGTGGAAGCCCCTGGCGCCCGAGGGGGGGTATAGGGGAACAGACTCAGTTAACTCTTCAATACCTGATGCTGAGGCTGAACCTGTCGTCTCTGTCTCTCTCTGACGTTTATCAGATTTAGTGGGACTGTCACTGGGACCCGGCGGGACGTTTCGAAAATAAATCTGATATTTTTCTTTTCTGCGAGTGAGACATTCTGTGCTAGCAAAGTCTGACTACTAGCTCAAATCGACTGACTGCGCAAGCACTGTATCACAGTAGCTCAGTGGTTCGTGGCGCGTGGGAAGGGCGGGAGACAGGAGGTGAATATAATTAGTTGTTTCACCTGTCATTCAATCAGTCTGTGACAGTCTGTCATCACTCGAAAATCTACTCGGTTTTACACGTATGATTGTGTACATACAGTAGTGTAATGAATGAATGAAAACTTTATTTAACAGATTGGAGAATGGCTACAATACAGTACGGCTCAATACACACAATATTAAAATGGTGACGTGCTTTGAGCAGGATAAACTTATAATATACAGTGTTACAGTTATACAGTTACAGTATATACAAATATATAAATACTGCCATAAAAAAAAAAATATATATATATATATATATTTTTTTTTGCAATAATTGAGAGGGGGTGCTGCAGCACCCCCCGCACCCCCCCTTCCCGCGTCCCTGGCCGCCGGTCGACTTTGCGCCTCCTGGCGGCATAAAACAGAACAGCAGCCTGAGTTCCTAATTAATTAAAACGACGTGATATAACCGTGCGCGCGTCGCGGCAAAGCGCCCATGAATACTAAAGGCTTCATCTGTATAAGAAAACTGTTGTTTATGAAGACAACCAGGGAACCATTGCACTCGCTAGAAACCCTGTGTGCCGACAGAGGTGTAAACATGTGGATATAAAATATCACTTCATTAGATCTGTCATCAGGGAAGAAAGGATGACACTTGTTTACTGTCCTACAGACGGACATGGTTGCAGATGTTATGACCAAGCCTGTCTCCAAACTGAAATTGAGAAGATTTGCAGAGGTCATGTTTGGTGTGTAAAATATTGCCTGTTATGTAATATTGACTGCCATATTCTTTTTGATGTTCTAAACTGTATTATTTTCTTTGAAAGTTGTTTTTGGAAAAGTTGTACAGTATACACGTCATCCATAAGTGGGAGTGTTGAGTTTATGTGTTATATATGATTGCATGTAACTGCTTAACTGTTCCACAAGAGGGCGCTATAGGCGCAAGGAGACATAGCTATTGTAGCTGACGTCAGGTAAGAGGGTATTTAAGGGATTGTTCCCTCCCCCTCTGTCTCTTCCTCCGTCGCCTCTCACAGAGAGAAGGTCTCATGGTAAGTAAGTAAGTAAGTAAGTAAGTAAGTAAGTAAGTAAGTAAGTAAGTAAGTAAGTAAGTAAGTAAGTAAGTAAGTAAGTAAGTAAGTAAGTAAGTAAGTAAGTAAGTAAGTAAGTAAGTAAGTAAGTAAGTATTTATAAAGCACCTTTCATACATGTCATGTAGCTCAAAGTGCTGTACACAAACATAGGCATATATAACGATAAAAGCAATAAAGTCACAGTGATCAGTTAAGATCAATGTTTAAAAAAAAAATAAAAAAAAAAAAATAATAATAATAATAATAATAATAATAATAATAATAATAATAATAATAATAATAATAATAATAATAATAATAATAATAATAATAATAATAATAATAATAATAATAATAATAATAATAATAATAATAATAATAATAATAATAATAATAATAATAATAATAATCATAATCATAATAATAATAATAATAATAATAATAATAATAATAATAATAATAATAATAATAATAATAATAATAATAATAATAATAATAATAATAATAATACAATAATAACGTAAAAATGAAAATAACGTAAAAATGAAAACATGAAAACAGTAATTTGCTTACCAGTTTGGGAGAACAGGTCTGCACAAACATGTCCGCTCAGTAGCAACCGGAAGTAGGAAATGCACTAAACCAATGCACTTGTACGGTAGGTAGCAATGTTAGCTCTTATAACGCTAGTGTAGTTACGTTTTTATTAGTGGTCAGAGTTGGGTCCATAGGACTTATCCAAGCCCCACGGATCCATCAGTGGCCGCGTATTGTGTGCGTATGTACCCATTCCCTCATGTGGTCAGTGGTCAGAGTTGGGTCCATAGGACTTATCCAAGCCCCATGGATCCATCAGTGGCCGCGTATTGTGTGCGTATGTACCCGTTCCCTCATCTAAAGAGTTGGGTCCATAAGACTTATCCAAGCCTTACGGATCCATCAGTGGTCGTGTATTGTGTGCGTATGTACCCGTTCCTTCATCTAAAGAGTTGGGTCCACAAGGCTTATCCTAGCCTCATGGATCCATCAGGTTTTTCCAAGCCATAACTATTTGTAAGCTAGACTGTATAGGTACGTTTTTTAATTTTCCTTTAAAAATGTGTATGGAGCTGGCGTTTCTGATGTGTGTTGGTAGTGTGTTCCATAGTTTTGGGGCATAGTTGGCAAATGCCATACTTCCTATCCTCTTTTGGTTTCTGGGCGTGTCTAGTAAACCTGTAGTGGATGACCGTAGCGTTCTTGAGGGCAGATAACTAACTAGGGAATTTGCTATGTATTTTGGGCCTTGCTCATTAAGAGCTTTATATGTTAGGAAAAGGACCTTAAAATCAATTCTGTGAGTTATTGGAAGCCAGTGCAGAGTGGCTAGGACTGGAGTGATATGTTCTCTTCTCCTTGTATGAGTTAGTAATCGAGCTGCAGAGTTTTGGATAAGCTGAAGCTTCCCAATGGTTGCTTTGGGAAGACCAGTGAACAGTGCATTACAATAGTCAAGCCGACTTGATACAAAAGCATGAATCAGTGTCTCTGCATCCTTTTTATTTACGAAAGGTCTTACTTTCGCTATGTTTCTTAGGTGGAAAAATGATGGTGCATAAGCTATGTGAAATAATAAACCACACAGATTAAAGGCTAAAGAAGGACCTTGTCGTCATGACAGTGGCGAATCCTTATGGAAGCCAACGGAAGCCAGGCCTCCCTATTAAAATATGAATTCATATCAAATATGAAATATGAAAAAAAAAAATATATATATATATATATATATATATATATATATAATTTTTTTTTAATATAGTTTACATTCTTTTTCATCTGTGCATCTGTGTTATAATTTTTTTTTTTTTTTTTTAAATGTCTCCCTCTTCTCCTTCTCACTCCCTCTAACACACTGTCAGACTCACTATGCTCACTGCAGCTAGAGGAGAGGAGGCAGGGGGTAGGTCTCTTTCTCCAGCCTCAACCATGTGATTTATGTATGTAGAGTCCAAAACCGATCCTAGCCAATCAGATTCGAGCTGACTGCCACACCCTAAAAGTTTAAAACGGGGCTGTGAGAAGAATCATGAGTCTGGCCTCCCCTCTGCACTCTGAACATTGTATTAACCCGTGACTGCTCCCACGGGCCGAGATTAAATCCACGGGTACCTCTCGGCGTGCCGAAGCTTTTCCTAAATCACTTCCATCATCGAAAACGAGGGGAAAAGGTCGGCTCGCGACCCTGAAAATGTCGCGTGATTTTAAAAACGCTGTATTAAGTGAGCCTATTATGGGATCCACGCAAGCTTTCTATCGTGGAAACATCTGGACGTCCCGCAACTTTTACTCATTCACATGTAGCCCCAAAAATGCTTAGAAAAGGAAAGCCGCAAGCGTGGAATAAATTCGCCGAAACCGAAAAGTGTCCCACGGGCGCGCCGTGATTCCGATCCGCGTGAAAATATTCACGGCCATAGAGGAGACTGTGGGACACCTTTTTGCAACCGAATATGTGTCTCGAATTTGCTCCCACGCGGCGCGCAAAATCGTGCAAGGAAGAATCGGACCAAAAATGAACCAATGCTCCAGCAGTATTAATGACCCTGATGTAAACAAGACAAACGTCTTTCTCTGGTCTGCATCCCCTTATACAATTGTGTGTATTGAGCCGTACTGTATTGTACCCATTCTGCAATCTGTTAAATAAATAAAAATAAAGTTTGACTGGCCGCCGAGCCATACTGTAGTGTACATGGTGACTGCTTGACTTAAATAAAAAAAAAATACAAAAAAAATATTAATAAAAATATTTAATATTTATTTTTTTAATATTATTTTTTTGGCTTCCCGTTATTTTACCCACGCGACGCCACTGCGTCATGAACCCATTATTGTTGCTCCCCAGGTGACTGTCAACAATTATGTTCCATCATGCATGCATGAAAGGGGGGGGGTCGTTTCTGATTAATTGATTGTCAATAACGGCATTCGTTAGTACAACAGCATACGCTGATCAGGGGGGTGGCTATGAAAACAATGCACAACCAAGCTGAAATTGACGTTAAATTGCTCTTACCTGTGGCCGATGAGATTCCAAAAAGAATATTCCAATTATTTGATTGCCATCTGGTAGATTGTATGTCCATTTGGCCCACGCCATAACCCCTCACAGCATAATGAATCCGGCGTCCCGAAAGCGATTCAATGCGATCGGTGTATACCCCTCGGTCCAGCCTACTCGAAAACTCTGCCCGGAGGAATTTCAATGATACACAGAGTCATACACAGAGTCAGAAAGGAAGTGCGACATCGGCCGCATACCACCAGGCCGATTGGACCTTTGCTATCTCAGACACATTGCCACACAGTACCACAGCCTTGCTGGATGATTTATGAATGGAAATAGCGAATAAAAGAAATAACAATCCAATAACGAGTATACTTGTTGTTGGCGTCCAACGATTGGCGGCCAATAACGAGTATACTCGTCGTTGGCGGGGAATGAGTTAAGGCCATTTATGGGAAATTACCTCCTTATCTCACATCACTACTAGTAGTTTGGAACTCTAAACCCTATATAACACGCTCAAATGATTGGCTTACACTGGAGGTTCCCCATATACAGACCAAACTTGGAAAAATCAGCCTTTAATTATAGTGCCCCTACTACATGGAACTCTCTTCAGCTCTTGCTGAAGATAAAACTACCTATAACGCAGGGGAGGTTTAGAGGCGTATGCCTGCAACAGTCTGTAACTATTTTTAACTTACTTATTAGTGCATTTTACAAGTGATGTGGTGTTCTTCCATTTTAATGCACTTCATCTATGTATATGTTTACTATGTAATCAAAAATAATTATTTTATATTGTATTTACATAGTACATATTGTAAAAAATGTATGCATTGAAATGTCTGTCGACGACATTGAAAATGATGGTGACCTCAATTGTCCTTCTCGAGAATAAATAAAGGTTTCAATTTAATACATTTTTGAATATTGATTAAAGATAATATTGAATATGATTATCAATCAATATCAACACAGTTCGATTTCCCCATTCAGTGAGTTGATATGTTTTTACATCCACAAAATTTACATTGTAACACGGTATCAATGCTGAATTTGAATATTTTTTCAAAACAATTTGTTTGAATATTGAAATAAGAACATCAAAACAGGTTGCCTCCTACCATGTGTATACAGAAGATTATGTTACTGTCAATGTACACAAGGCACTCTGAATTTGTCTTTTTTCATATCCCTCCTAGTTACACATACACACAATCCCCCACACATATTATTATGCATTTATGCATATTATGCATTTCATCAGGGAGGTCAGAGTGCAGGGTCGCCCGTAGTGCAGCGCCCCTCGAGCAGTTTTGGGGTTCAGTGCCTTGCTCAATGGCACTTAGGTAGGATGGTAGGCACCGTAGATGTAATACCAGCCACTCTTCAGTCAACAGCTTACAGCTGGAATACGTACTCCTGTCAGGATATGTTTATATATCTGTTGTGTAGACCTATTGGTTTGTGAGTGAAGTTCTTTATTGGGTTTACTGGGTTTTACCTCGCCTTAGTTTACTGCTTCATTTAGTTTATTTTGTGTTTTGGTATTTCTTTATATATATTTTTTATTACTTTTATGTTGCTTTTGTTTTTCTTGATTTTACTTGTGGGCAGGTAAAGGACAAAAAAGGTGTGTTGATGGGCACACACACATGTAATGATATTATTTTGCCACATTATGCAATTTCTTATTATATTTTTTCATGTTAATATATTTTTTATTATGTCCTTGTTTATTTACTGGTGCTTATTTTATAATTTATTTCACTATTGTTTGTATTGTTTATTAGGTGAGATACCTTTATAAACCTCTATATATTATTTGTTATCACACTTATATATTTTTTTGGTTTCATTGTGCAAATAAATAAACATAAACATTAACATACCGTGTCCAGCCTCCACGCTCTCCCCGCCCTCACAGTCCTGGTTGCCTTTACAGTGGCCATGCAGCACCTTGGAACTCTGGACACATAGAGCAAATAAAACACACATCAACACCTGTCACTTTGTTCATTATTAACCTTGTTCAGTTGACTACCTCTATGACTTATAAACAGACCTTTATCTGGTGATATGACTGAAAGTGAGACCGGTTGTCAATTGCGAACACTAGGTCAAGTTCCTGGGGTGTGGCATTAAGCAGTGGCTTTTTCTGGTCTGCATCCTCATAGCAGTTGTTAGTATTGAGCTGTACTGTATTGTACCCATTGTAAATCAATAAATCAGTAGGGAACAGCTGTTTGTTGTCTCAGGCGACAGAGTTAATCAGGAACTACCATAAAATGTTAACTTAAAGATCGGGCACATCGTTCTTCCTGTGCCCAAGCACAGTTCAGTCAGTATTTGTGAACATGCACCACTCTCTCCTAAAGCTAGAAATCAGAGAGAGAACCCACAGTGATGTCACTGGGATGTAAAATCTGGGGCTGCCCCATAGTCAATGAATGGGGCTCTGACTTTACAAGGCTATATATGTTTGTGAGGAGATGTATAATCTAGCATTGCTATCACTAATGTAATAAATACAGTGGGACATTTTAATGGGCAGAGACCATACTTATGTGTCTGCAAATTGTGACCCCATCCAACTAGTTGAGATTCCCTGATCGAGAGACACTAAGTTGACATAAATTGACCCAGATTCTCCATACGTGGACTTTGTGGTGGGGCACCACAATATCAGACACACTACAAACAGATTTCCCAAACTGACACAATAGCATACATCGGTAACTGATGTTCTTAGTTTTTTTTTTTTTTTTTTTTCACAGTCCACAATGAGAATCTTCTCACCTTAGAATGTCACCACCACAAATAACCTAGGAACCTCTGGCAAACTGTGCATAACCTACCAGACCTGGGTGAAACATTGCTGGTTCCCGGCTGTTTATGTACAGTATGCTACACTTTGCTTGCTTCATATCACAGCTGTGCAGCGTAACTAATTACTTTCCCCAGGGAGTAAGTATGCAAAATGAAATAAAATAGAAAATGTCTAACACCTTCCTGTGATTGTGGAGTCGTGCCACTATGTTGTCCTTAAAGTAAACGCCCCTACAGTAAGTATGCTAAAACAAACTAGCATACATTAAACATTAAAAAAAATACTATTTGACCCAAGTCTGAAAACAACTCAACAACTCAAATTACCACCCAGGTGTGCACATGGGCGCTGATGAGGTGTTCACAAAGAAGTATACAAAATACGTTTTTATGGCTGAACTTAAAAGTATACCAGAAAAGTATTTATGATTTAACTTAAAAAGTATACAAGAAAAGTGTTGATGACTGAGCTTAAAAGTATACAAGTGAAGTTTTTATGGCTGAACTTAAAAGTATAGAAGAAAAGTGCTTATGACTGAGCTTAAAAGTATACAAGAAAAGTGTTTATGACTGAGCATAAAAGTATACACGTTTTTATAGTTGTGCTTGTGTCCAGTTGTTTCTCCTGGGCTATTTGATGGTAAAGGTCAGCTGTTAAGACTGTTTACATTTTTGCTTTTGTGAAGATTAATGCAATTAATGGAGATTTTGAAGGGGGTGACTCATACACAAGTGTGCACACAGACATTGCACACACTCAGATTAATTCCTATAACCTAACTCTATAACCTTAACACTAACTCTAACCTAGGAGGTAGGTTTTTTAAATGTCAGTTCACCCCTCCAGAATTTTTATAAAAAAGCCTTACCCAGAGTGCTATTGTCGTAAATCTGACTAAATTAATTAATTCCACTAAGAAGATAACTTAGCTCTCTCATTATACAAAAGGCAATTAACTGTTAAAATTGGTAAGCTTAGTATCAAACAGGAGCTTTAGTGATATTGGTTAATATTATACACTGAATTAATCAAATAAGTCATCTCCAGGTTAAAAGTAATTCAAATAAACGAATCCACAAAACAAAGAACTGTTTAAAAACTAGGAACAGTATGGGTTACATTCTTGCCACATAGTTGTGTTGGAGAGCCAGGTCAAAGCGTTTACCAGATGGTCAAGCCAGTCCTAGGGGGGAGGCTGGGAACACCACAGGGGCTCACAAAGAGCATTGTAGTGTGAGTGGACTCAACCGGATCCTGCCAGTTACACCAATTTAGATACAGTAGAATGTTTATTTTCTATAGAATCCCGTCAGAGTTGAAAGGGAAAACGCTCTAAGGTACTATTTTATCTTGAGACAGGACAGAACAAAAGTCTTGTGTACATATGCATATTAAGTGGATGGGAGCAGTCCTAGAGTCAAAGGGACGTGTGGAAACCATAACAGATGAAACTAAATCTGAATATTAAATTATTTGTTATGGTTTGTAACCGACCCCAATCGCACAACACAAGACAGGTATGAGAGTAAGCCAAGAACTGGGCATTTATTGAACAACACAGAAAAAACGGCACTGTCCCTTTAAGGGAGAACACAAATTACTGGATAACAAGAAGGGAAAGGTACAGTGCCTTTAAGAGGCGAGCTGGCTAAGGGGAGGCTAAGGGAAGGCTAACGGAAAGGCTAATGGAACAGGGCCGGGGCAAGGGACAAGGAAGGAAACAGGGAGGACTAGGAGGACTGGACAGGGAGGACTAGGAGGGCTAGAGAGGGGAGACAGTGACAGAGGCCCGCGGAGGCGGGCTGGGGACAGGGAGGACTGGGAGGACTAGAGTGGGGAAACAGGGACAGAGGCCCGCGGAGGCGGGCTGGGGACAGGGAGGACTGGGAGGACTAGAGTGGGGAAACAGGGACAGAGGCCCGCGGAGGCGGGCTGGGGAGAGGGAGGACTGGAAGGACTAGATAAAAACAGGGTAAGGCCTTGGAACAGGGCGAGGGCTGGAGCTGCATACTGGGACAGAGAAAACAGGGTAAGGCCTTGGAACAGGGCGAGGGCTGGAGCTGCATACTGGGACAGAGAAAACAGACAACGCCTGGGATACAAGCATTAATGAAATGTTGCTGCTCTGCAGCTTCTCCCGGGATGGTTAGTCTGGGGAAGCAGACGGTGACGTCAGAGCCTCTCGGCAGAATCTCCGAGGTGGTAAACGGAACCGAGAGGGAGAGAGGGAGAGGGTTAACTCAGAGTACAGTAGGGAACAGAGCAGGTGAACAGGAGAAGTGACTTGTCCCAAAAACAGAGTAATCCAGGTGACAGAATCTTCGGTGTAAATACACACTGTGAGTAAACGTCCCAAACACAAATCCACGTGATAGAATCTTCGGTGCAAATAAACACTGTGAGCGAAGTCCCAAACACAAATCCAAGTGATAATATCTTCGGTGTGTATACACACAGTGAGCGATGTTAAGGCCAAATATTATCCCAATGAACAATCCAAAAAGCTGAACGCTGGGTGAGTGACAGTCTGACAAAAAGCAGGATATCTTCAGTGTCATTAAACACACGAAAAACGAATAGGATCAAAGACAGTCATAAAAACTCACCCAGGCGCTGTGCGTAACGAGAGTAGGATAAACAGGGCGAGCGCGTCGCCACGGGGAACGGGGTGTCCAAGCGGAGGTCTGAGTGGTGCGCGACTGCTTGGAGTACGCGCCGGTAAGGAGGGCGCATCTGGCGCGGAGGTCTGAGTGGTGCGCGACTGCTTGGAGTACGCGCCGGTACGGAGGGCGCATCTGGCGCGGAGGTCTGAGTGGTGCGCGACTGCTTGGAGTTCGCGCCGGTACGGAGGACGCATCTGGAGTGCGTCTGAATGCGCGTCTGGAGTGAAGAGCGCGTCTGCGCGGAAGAGCGCGCCGGCTCGGAGAGACGCATCCTCCCGTAGAGTATTAGGAAGCGATGCGCGTCAGGAGTGAAGAGCGTGTCTGCTGCGCGGAGGTCTGGATGCGCGCCTGGAGTGAAGAGCGCGTCTGCGCGGAAGAGCGCGCCGGCTCGGAGAGACGCATCCTCCCGTAGAGTATTAGGAAGCGATGCGCGTCTGGAGTGAGGAGCGCGTCTGCTGCGCGGAGGTCTGGATGCGCGTCTGGGCGTCTGCTGCGCGGAGGTCTGGATGCGCGTCTGGACGTCTGCTGCGCGGAGGTCTGAAGTGGAACACTGGGATACCTCCCGTAGAGGATTAGAGAGCGTAGTAACAATGTCTCCATCCAGGCAAACGGCGACAGGTGGCCAAAGCTTGCACCCCGTCTCACGCCGGAGATAAAATAGCAGACAGAAACAGAACTCCCGTAAGAGCCTATAGACAGAGTAACTCCCGAAGGAGTTAGGTGATAGAGATATGATACGGAATGATACGGCACGACCCGACAAGGGACAGAGGGGAAGAGCCAGGTACTTAAAGCCCACAGGGGTGCTAATTAGAATACACATCAGGTGCGGGAGGATAATTGATACTTGAACTAAAAGTGTGTGTTCGGCACCAGACCAATCAAACACATAATGACAGGTAGTCCAAGGGTGTGGTTGCTGAAGAGCAAACGAACGCGAGGGTGGGGGCTAGTGAGGTGAGGAGAATGCAATTGATTAACAGAAAAATAAAGGAACAGAGCGAGTAGGCTTAAAGGAACAGAGCGAGTAGGCTTAAAGGAACAGAGCGAGTAGGTGAGCAATGGACAAAACCTCACAGTACCCCCCCCTCCACGGGAGCCACCCGGCGACCCTAAAATACAGACAGAGTGGCAGGGGAACAAAACAAGGCAACAAACAAAAAGTACTGGGCCAAGCCAGCAGGGGAAGCCACAACAAAAGTGGGGCTAGCAACTGGGGCAGGGTAGCCGAGGGGTAACTAGGGAAGCCGAGGGGTAACAAGAGGAGCTGAGGGGTAACTAGGGTAGCTGAGGGGTAACTAGAGGAGCTGAGGGGTAACCAGAGGAGCTGAGGGGTAACCATGGTAGCTGAGGGTTAAGTAGGGTAGCTGAGGGGTAACTAGAGGAGCTGAGGGGTAACCATGGTAGCTGAGGGGTAAGTAGGGTAGCTGAGGGGTAACTAGAGGAGCTGAGGGGTAACTACCAGGGCACTGGTAGCTACAGGGCCTATGCTAGCTGTAATGCAACCATAACAAAGAGGCTGCGCTAGCTGCCGGAGCTAGGCTAGCTGACAGGGCTGGAACAGGGGCACTGGAGAGGGGAACAGGGAAGGGACTAGCAGAGGGAAAGGGTAGCTGCCAGGGCACTGATAGCTACAGGGCCTATGCTAGCTGTACTGCTACAACAACATAGAGGCTGCGCTAGCTGCCGGAGCTAGGCTAGCAGACAGGGCCGGAACAGGGGCACCGGAGAAGGGAACAGGGAAGGGGCTAGCAGAGGGAAAGGGTAGCTGCCAGGGCACTGATAGCTACAGGGCCTATGCTAGCTGTACTGCTACATTAACATAGAGGCTGCGCTAGCTGCCAGAGCTAGGCTGGCAGACAGGGCTGGACCAGCATGAGAGAACAAGCTAGCTGGAAGGACAGTCCTAGCTGTGGGGAACTGACCTTGCTAGCTGAAGGGGCAGACCTAGCAGTGAGAGAAAACTGACCCTGCTAGCTGAAGGGGCAGTCCTAGCAGTGGGAGCAAACTGACCATGCTAGCTGAAGGGGCAGTCCTAGCAGTGGGAGAAAACTGACCTTGCTAGCTGAAAGGGCAGTCCTAGCAGTGGGGAAACTGACCTTGCTAGCTGAAGCGGCAGTCCTAGCAGTGTGAGATAAACTGACCTTGCTAGCTGAAAGGGCAGTCCTAGCAGTGGGAAACTGACCTTGCTAGCTGAAAGGGCAGTCCTAGCAGTGGGAGAAAACTGACATTGCTAGCTGAAAGGGCAGTCCTAGCAGTGGGAAAACTGACCTTGCTAGCTGAAAGGGCAGTCCTAGCAGTGGGAAAACTGACCTTGCTAGCTTAAAGGGCAGTCCTAGCAGTGGGAAAACTGACCTTGCTAGCTGCAAGGGCAGTCCTAGCAGTGGGAGAAAACTGACCTTGCTAGCTGAAAGGGCAGTCCTAGCAGTGGGAAAAAACTGACCCTGCTAGCTGAAAGGGCAGTCCTAGCAGTGGGAAAACTGACCTTGCTAGCTGAAAGGGCAGTCCTAGCAGTGGGAAAACTGACCCTGCTAGCTGAAAGGGCAGTCCTAGCAGTGGGAAAACTGACCTTGCTAGCTGAAAGGGCAGTCCTAGCAGTGGGAAAAACTGACCTTGCTAGCTGAAAGGGCAGTCCTAGCAGTGGGAAGGCTACACAAAAAGTGGAGGCCATGCAGAGGGACCGGGTTAGCTGCCTGGGCATGGCTAGCTACAGGGCCCATGCTAGCTGCAAGGGCTGCATTAACATAGAGGCTGTGCTAACAGCCGGGGCTAAGCTAGCAGACTAGGGCCATGCAGAGGGACTGGGTTAGCTGCCTGGGCATGGCTAGCTACAGGGCCTATGCCAGCAGCAAGGGCTGCATTAACATAGAGGCTGTGCTAGCAGCCGGGGCAAAGCTAGCAGACTGGGGCCCTGCTGAGGGACTGGGTTAGCTGCCTGGGCATGGCTAGCTACAGGGCCTATGCCAGCAGCAAGGGCTGCATTAACATAGAGGCTGTGCTAGCAGCCGGGGCTAAGCTAGCAGACAGGGGCCAAGCTGGTAGTAGAGGCCTAACAAGCTGCAGGGAAGCTAACGAGGCTAACAGGGAAGCAAACAGGGCTAACAGGGGAGCACTAAACAAGCTAACAGGGGAGCTAACAGGGGAACTAGAGAAAAAAAAAAAAAAAGGCAAACTCACATACACCGTCTGTGCTGGCTGGGGTCGTCGATTGGTCGGGTCGTACTGTTATGGTTTGTAACCGACCCCAATCGCACAACACAAGACAGGTATGAGAGTAAGCCAAGAACTGGGCATTTATTGAACAACACAGAAAAAACGGCACTGTCCCTTTAAGGGAGAACACAAATTACTGGATAACAAGAAGGGAAAGGTACAGTGCCTTTAAGAGGCGAGCTGGCTAAGGGGAGGCTAAGGGAAGGCTAACGGAAAGGCTAATGGAACAGGGCCGGGGCAAGGGACAAGGAAGGAAACAGGGAGGACTAGGAGGACTGGACAGGGAGGACTAGGAGGGCTAGAGAGGGGAGACAGTGACAGAGGCCCGCGGAGGCGGGCTGGGGACAGGGAGGACTGGGAGGACTAGAGTGGGGAAACAGGGACAGAGGCCCGCGGAGGCGGGCTGGGGACAGGGAGGACTGGGAGGACTAGAGTGGGGAAACAGGGACAGAGGCCCGCGGAGGCGGGCTGGGGAGAGGGAGGACTGGAAGGACTAGATAAAAACAGGGTAAGGCCTTGGAACAGGGCGAGGGCTGGAGCTGCATACTGGGACAGAGAAAACAGACAACGCCTGGGATACAAGCATTAATGAAATGTTGCTGCTCTGCAGCTTCTCCCGGGATGGTTAGTCTGGGGAAGCAGACGGTGACGTCAGAGCCGCTCGGCAGACCTCTCTCGGCAGAATCTCCGAGGTGGTAAACGGAACCGAGAGGGAGAGAGGGAGAGGGTTAACTCAGAGTACAGTAGGGAACAGAGCAGGTGAACAGGAGAAGTGACTTGTCCCAAAAACAGAGTAATCCAGGTGACAGAATCTTCGGTGTAAATACACACTGTGAGTAAACGTCCCAAACACAAATCCACGTGATAGAATCTTCGGTGCAAATAAACACTGTGAGCGAAGTCCCAAACACAAATCCAAGTGATAATATCTTCGGTGTGTATACACACAGTGAGCGATGTTAAGGCCAAATATTATCCCAATGAACAATCCAAAAAGCTGAACGCTGGGTGAGTGACAGTCTGACAAAAAGCAGGATATCTTCAGTGTCATTAAACACACGAAAAACGAATAGGATCAAAGACAGTCATAAAAACTCACCCAGGCGCTGTGCGTAACGAGAGTAGGATAAACAGGGCAAGCGCGTCGCCACGGGGAACGGGGTGTCCAAGCGGAGGTCTGAGTGGTGCGCGACTGCTTGGAGTACGCGCCGGTAAGGAGGGCGCATCTGGCGCGGAGGTCTGAGTGGTGCGCGACTGCTTGGAGTACGCGCCGGTACGGAGGGCGCATCTGGCGCGGAGGTCTGAGTGGTGCGCGACTGCTTGGAGTTCGCGCCGGTACGGAGGACGCATCTGGAGTGCGTCTGAATGCGCGTCTGGAGTGAAGAGCGCGTCTGTGCGGAAGAGCGCGCCGGCTCGGAGAGACGCATCCTCCCGTAGAGTATTAGGAAGTGATGCACGTCAGGAGTGAAGAGCGCGTCTGCTGCGCGGAGGTCTGGATGCGCGCCTGGAGTGAAGAGCGCGTCTGCGCGGAAGAGCGCGCCGGCTCGGAGAGACGCATCCTCCCGTAGAGTATTAGGAAGCGATGCGCGTCTGGAGTGAGGAGCGCGTCTGCTGCGCGGAGGTCTGGATGCGCGTCTGGGCGTCTGCTGCGCGGAGGTCTGGATGCGCGTCTGGACGTCTGCTGCGCGGAGGTCTGAAGTGGAACACTGGGATACCTCCCGTAGAGGATTAGAGAGCGTAGTAACAATGTCTCCATCCAGGCAAACAGCGACAGGTGGCCAAAGCTTGCACCCTGTCTCACGCCGGAGATAAAACAGCAGACAGAAACAGAACTCCCGTAAGAGCCTATAGACAGAGTAACTCCCGAAGGAGTTAGGTGATAGAGATATGATACGGAATGATACGGCACGACCCGACAAGGGACAGAGGGGAAGAGCCAGGTACTTAAAGCCCACAGGGGTGCTAATTAGAATACACATCAGGTGCGAGAGGATAATTGATACTTGAACTAAAAGTGTGTGTTCGGCACCAGACCAATCAAACACATAATGACAGGTAGTCCAAGGGTGTGGTTGCTGAAGAGCAAACGAACGCGAGGGTGGGGGCTAGTGAGGTGAGGAGAATGCAATTGATTAACAGAAAAATAAAGGAACAGAGCGAGTAGGCTTAAAGGAACAGAGCGAGTAGGCTTAAAGGAACAGAGCGAGTAGGTGAGCAATGGACAAAACCTCACATTATTGGACGTATGGTCTGATACAGCCGGCCGAATAACCATTGCTAAAATAGAATACAGTAACAGGAAAATCGCTTTGGTAGCAGCTTATGCCCCTAATCTGTACGACGCTAACTTCTACAATACACTCACTAGAGCAATGCTTGATCTCCCTGAGTATTCATTTATAACTGGAGCGGATTTTAATGCCATATGGGAGCCCTCGATGGATAAATCTAACCCCATCACTTCCAATGAACAGAAACAGACCTCTAATGCATTACAGGCATGGGCCAAGGATACAAGCGTAAATGATCTGTGGCGATTACTCAACCCTACGGCCCGTGAGTACTCTTTTTTCTCAGGTAGACACAAGACATTTTCCAGAATAGATTATGTTTTTGCATCACCTAGACTATTTGATAGCTTTGACGTGGAAATGGGACCTAGTGCACTATCAGATCATAGCTATTTACTCCTAAAAGGCTCATTTAGTAGATTGACAACCCGTGCCCCAAGATGGCGTTTTAACTCAACACTGCTGAAAAACACTGAATTCATGACACAATTCAAAGATGAACTAAATAAATTCCTGCAGGTTAATGCGGCGTCGGTACTAGACCCCAGAATGTTATGGATGTCGGTAAAGGGTTTTATCAAGGGAAACACTACGGTATTTGCCTCCAACCTCCGCAAGAAACGACATTCCAAATTGGTAGAGCTGGTAGCGCATCATTCGTCATTGTTCTCCGCTTTACAATGCAACTACTCGTTTCAATTGGAGTCTCGAATTAAAGTGTTAAAAAAAGAGATTAACTCCATCTTAAAACAACATTCTGAATTTCAAATATGCAGTACAAGACACATTATTATATTCATGGTTCTAAACCGAGTCACCTACTAGCTATGAGGATACGATCCAATGCACAATTTTCTGATATCCCTGCTATTAATGACCAACAAGGACTTGTTACAGACCCCAAAAAAATCAACGAGACTTTCAGAGCGTTTTACTCCAACCTATACCAATCAGAAGTGGATTTTGATCATAATAAAATGGATACATTTCTGGATCAAATTAATCTACCTAAACTTTCAGAGGAAGACGCTAAACAGTTAGATGCACCTATTACAATAGAGGAACTTAGGGAGGCTATATCTGAATTACAAAGTGGTAAGGCTCCTGGATGGGATGGTATCCCACCAGAACTGTACCTCTCATGTTGGGATGTAATTGGACCCCTATTACTTGATATGATTTTATACTCAATTAAAGAGGGGAACTTCCCCAGGGACGTCAATATGGCACTCATATCTGTCCTCCTTAAAAAGGACAAAGACCCCAACGAATGCGGTAGCTATAGACCCTTAAGCCTCCTCGGAACCGATCTCAAGCTGTATGCTAAGGTACTAGCCATCAGACTTCAAAAGCATATGACATCTTTAGTTCATCCTGATCAGACAGGCTTCATAAGAGGCCGTCTGATCACGGATAATATTAGATGGATACTGCATGTGATAGACGCCAGTAAGGATACCGTACCTCCTAGAGCTGTATTATCCTTGGATGCGATGAAGGCCTTTGATAGATTAGAATGGTCTTATTTATGGGCAGTACTTGGAAGGATGGGGTTAGGAGATTCATTAATATGATCAAAGTACTATACAAAGATCCTTCGGCCATGATTATAACAGGTAAATTCACCTCCCCACACTTCCCTGTATCGCGTTCGTCCAGACAGGGTTGTCCTCTTAGTCCCGGACTATTTGCTCTATCCCTAGAGCCCTTGGCACAATATATAAGACAATCCCAATCCATAGAGCCGATCTCAATTAGGGGCACAAAGCATCATATTAGTTTATATGCGGACGATGTAATATTGTTCATACAAAACCCTACCACCTCAATGCCTCATCTGCTCAAACTAATAGATGATTTTGGCAATCTATCTGGATTTAAGATAAACTGGCCAAAATCGGCATTCCTTCCACTTAATGTCACTGCGAAGGCTACCTCCCTCCCAGAAAATATACTAATGGTAGAACACTTTAGATGTCTTGGAGTTGAAATATTCCCCAATATATGCCAAACGGTGAAGTATAATTATACCGGAATCCTAGATAGAACCACAAATGATTTCGACAGATGGTCAAAACTAAAAAACTCAGTACAGGCCCGAGCGTCAATAGTTAAGATGGATGTCTTACCAAGAATCAACTTCTTCAGTTCAATGTTGCCGTTACCCCCCCCCCCCCCCCTGTTGGTTACTGGAAAAAATTACACTCCGTTGCATATAAATTTATTTGGAACAACAAACCTCCACGAATAAAAAGATCCACAGCACATAGAAATAAAGCCAACGGTGGTTTAGCATTTCCAGACTTCTACTACTATTTTAAAGCGTTCTCTTTAAGACCACTGATCACCTGGTTTGACTCTCAAACAGCTGTATCCTGGAGACCATTAGAGGAGAATATAGTGGCACCACATAGACTACAGGATATAGTATACACAAACTTATCTATTAAGCAATGCAACTTGAAATTTGGCCCTCTTATTACACATGTGATCCGGATATGGCGTGACACACAGAAAAAATTTACTAACCAATATAAATGGCATAGTCATTCTCCCATATTTAATAACAATTGACTCCTTATTGGAAAACAGCCTATCAGATTTACCAAATGGGAAAAGAAGGGCATACATACATTAGGAGATATTTTCAACAAACAGGGTTTCTGTAGCTATCGAGATATACATAACAAATTTAACCTCACCTGCTCTACTTATTATTTCTATCTACAATTAAGAGCTGCTTTGAAGGCTCATGGAGTTCCTTTAAAGAGTCCACTTGTGCACCACAGATATCACAAATTCTTTTATGAAAAGGAGACATCGAGAGGCTTCAACTCTGATTTTTATCGTCACTTACTTACGTCTTCGTATGAAGTCCTTCCCCTAGACTCAGTTTGGAGGAAGGATATACCAGGCTTGGAAGTGGATTTTGATTGGTATGAAGTCTGGGCAAACGTTCGGCTGTCGTCACGCAACCCGGATCATCAACAGATTAATCTTAATTTTATTCATAGGACTTACTTGACTCCTAGACGATTGTACCTTATGGGGCTTAAACAGGACTCTCGATGCTCATTGTGTTTAAAGGGTGAGATCGGTACATTTATGCATATGTATTGGGAATGTCCCCCTGTGAAGATATTCTGGGAAGAAGTAACCACACAATTATCAGAACTTTTGTTTCTGACAATACCTGTACTGCCTTCGGTATTGTTGCTGAATGATGTCTCTCAGTTATCACACTCAGTACATGTTAAGAGGCTAATCTTGTCCGGTCTTACGGCTGCCAAAAAGTTAATAGCATGACGCTGGATTCAACCGGATAAAATGTGCCTGAAGGTATGGATTCTTACCTATCTAGATGTGATTTATTTAGAGATGTCTACCGCACGAATTCTGGGTGTCAGTGAAGCCAACATAGCAATTTGGTCAGATATGGTGGAGAAGATAGAGCACAGCATTTGAATTTGTGATCCTTGGTGTTAAACGAAATGGTGGTTATTGTCCAAGGGGGGTCCTGAGGGGGGGGGGGGGGGGGGGGTGGGAGGAGAAAGGAAGGGTGCAGAAGAGCCAGCAAGAGCATTTGTATGTATTGTAGTGTATCGTAATTATTATTATGTATATGTATATCCTTTAATCTACATTTATTTTGATTTAAATACTGGACTATCATAGTCCTAAGATTTATTGTGGATTTTTACTTTTAATGTTTGTGTGTCTAGTTTTACTGTATGTCATGTCAACAAAAAAATAAAAAGATTTGTTCAAAAAGAAAAAAACAGATGAAGGCGACCCGAGGCTAGTTTTTTCTTTTTTTATTATCTTTCTTCCCCTCCTTTTTTCCCGATTTTTCTCCCATCCCACCCTTCCTGGTTGTTGCGTACTTTCCCCTACTGTTGGTCCGGGAGACCGGAGACTGTCACATGCTTTCCTCCGACGCATGTGCAGCCTGGGGCAGGCCAACCTGGCCGTGCAGGTTCTCACCGGGGAGAGTGTAGCGTGTGGGAGGCCACACTATCTCTCCTCAGATCCAACCCTCGCTGAGCAGGCGCCCCAACCGAACTGTAGGGGTCGCTGTCCACAACGCCCAGGACCCACCCTTCAGCTTCCCACCCCCTGATACAGCCAATTGTATCAGCGTGAGAGGACAGCCAAGCTGATAGCAACGCCGGGAGCTGGATTCAAACAGGCGAATCCTAGTGTCTCCCGGTGTTGGTGACGAACGTAATCTCCGTGCGCCACCTGCCCCCCCCGACCCGAGGCTAGTTGAAAAAACAGAACTGCGTAGATTTAAGGTTAAAACCTGTATCTTTCTTAGAATATAAAATAATTGGGTTACCATGTAGTTATAACTAAAATAGAATCTAATAAATAAGAGACTATAGAAACTAGAGGGGGTCAGAAGGTGTCATTAACACTAGTTTATAGTATTGCTATCTGTCCATTCTCATTGTCACTTGAGTGCATAAACCGTGCCTTCATAATGGCTTAAAGAAAATAAAAATCCATCGGTTGGTTGTCATTTTATAGCGTCGTGAATATAAGGTTTATCGCACTTTTCGTCTCGTCTTTTTCCCCGGGAGCTAGATAATAGGCTAAACGTTGGCGCCGTTATATCAAACGCCATTTCTGCTGTATATATACGAATGAAATAAAACAAACTGTGTAGCATCCGGACTATTACAGAGCATCTATGGATGAAATGGGGGCGGCGGGGAACGCCGATTACTATTATTGATTACCAATACAGTGTGCGTTCAATATAGCATTTTCATTGACCGATCACGTTACGTTATAAAACAATGTCCAATCCAGCTGTAATTTGGGGTAATATTATCCTACCGTCAGGCCATGTGATCGCCGGCAGCATTTCCTCACCAGTCATCGGATTCTGGTAGATCGATATGCACATTGGCTAATCATTAATCCCATTATTCCACGCTGAAAAAAAGCCTCGCCAAGCTGATCCAAGATGGAGGATGTTCGGCTGGGATCAAGGAACTGTACTTTTTTATTTATTTTTTTATTCACATAATGATACTGCAGTGGAGCGATGGCGCCCCTAAGCGGGTCTGGCCGGTACTGCATGTTTCGAAAATCAAATATGTGAAAAGATGCTGGTAGTGGATCGGGTACCTAAGAAGCGTTATAAATATGGAATAAAACAATAACAACTCGTCACGTATATACTCGTGGCTCTGGTCCACAACGCTCTTTTTCGAAACACGTATATACTCGTTCTCGGACGGCATAGTGTTAAGCTACTAAAAGCAGCCACGAAACCCCTCTTGTCAGCAGCTGTAATTTACATAGTGGTCTGTGACTTCCTTCAGCACCTGGCTCAACAACCCTAGTTGAGGAGATTAGCACACTCCCACATAGGGTTAAAGATCCAAACTAGGAAATCAAATAATGGTTTAATTCAAATTAAAGTGTACATACGCATAATATCATTGTTCAGTCAATTTGAAGATAAATTAAAGGAGACCAAATGTCAGGTTTCTAGGATACTGGAAACATAGTTTAGAGAAAAACACCATAGATAAACTATTTTGAAATGATTGTTACATTAAGAACTGTGTGATAATTATCTGCTAATACTAGGTGATGTCCTAAGAGAAAGTCCAGTTTGAAATAATGGTTGCAAAATGTCAAATTGCAATATCTCAGCTATAGTTTCACTATAAATATCACAAGAAGGACTCGATTGTGTATCTTTACAAGATACAAAATAATATCTAAACCTTACGTTAAAAATAACTTAGTATAATGGTTTAAAATAGACTTAAAACATTGCATAGTATATTGTATATTGTATGGTAACTCAGTTACTTCTATTCTGCATCGAACATTGTACATATGTCTATACTGAACACTGTGACCTCTATTTTTACTTCTATTTTACATGCTATACTATTTTATTTCATACTTATCTTGTCTAGCACAGTCTCTGGAGCGTAACAGTAAGAAGCATTTTGTATAAAAGTATTCTGTACTTCTGTATGACAACTATTAAAGAAACTTGAAACTTGAACTTGATCTCTCATAATGTGCTAAATCAAATACAGACTACCCCTTTAAAACTTCAAAATGGCCACCGATAACTATGATTGGGGGAACTGATCGATGTCACGGCTGTGACGTCGGTTAAGGGGTGTGTCTTTGTGAGTTTTATAATCCCTCTCAGCAGGCAAGGAGACAATAGAACGGAGATGAGAGACGAACACACCTTCCACCGTCATCACAGAGAGATGCCTGGCTTCCCACTTTCCAAGAAATACTACTGAACTGAATTTAGATTTAATTCAACCATTTGTATTAGTAGAAGCCTATGGAGTATCTTGTTTCCAGCGAACTCCAATAAGTTCTAACCTAGTCTAGTGTGTGTTTTGATTACAATAAAACACCTTCTAGGTATTATACCTGAGAGCGACCTTGTTTGGCTGGAATTTCTTCAAACTCTCCGCATCACATTGGCACCCGGCGACCAGTAGCCTATACAGACTCAGAAGCAACGCAGAGTAGCCCACCAGCTAACAACACCACGATCCAGGCCTTATATAACCAGATACGTTACTATCTATCCGTCCAGATTGTTTCGATGTAATTCACTTAGCTTTGGAAATATCTGCTGTAGAAATATCTGCTGTCACTCTACAATGGAGCTGAATGACACTCGGCTTGTGGCGCTAAAATACTTTTGAAAAACTCAAAAGCAACGTCTCTTTTCAGAAATCATCACCCGGTTACTCAAGATATTTCACAGACCTTGTTGTGAGCAGTTTCATGTAGGAACTATTTTCTACCAAACTAAACTACAACATAATAATGACGGCCCCCAATTTACCTACAAATCGTCTCTTTCATTTGTGAGGACCGCCCAAAATATCCTTATAACTCAAAACCCAAAATGTCTACACTTCAAGTACAGCTATACATGCACTGTATACACACACACACACGCACGCACGCACGCACGCACGCACGCACGCACGCACGCACGCACGCACGCACGCACGCACGCACACACACACACACACACACACACACACACACACACACACACACACACACACACAAGATGTACCGTAAGGAGTGTGTGTCCTAGTTTGGAGACCAGCCCAAACGTTGGGCAATCTGGCAACAAATGTGTACCCTCCCTGCATGATAACAGATTAGTAATACATGTAACTGTAACTCTGGGGAGGGGTCAAGTGACAAGGCAACAGTCCCAGTGACTAGAGCCAGGGCCGCCTGGGAGAAATGCGAGGCCCTGTGCGAGATTTAAACGCGAGGCCCCCCCCCCCCCCCCCCCCCCCCCAAAAGGTAAAAAAAATATATATATATATATTTTTTTTCATACAGTCAACATATTCTTAAATAATAGCGCTGCCCGAGGCTGGGCATGATACAGTCAACAATCATATAGCAAGAGAGAACAACAGAAAACCTAGAATCAGCCATAAAAAACTTATAAAACCAAGAAATAGTGGAGGAATAGGACTACCAGATATCCACCAATATTATATAGCATATAACTCAAGATACCCCTTGCAGTGGGCTTACAATAGTGTGAGACAGATTGGCAGCTGGGAATGGCTTGAAGAACAAATTATAGAAGAACATAACAAAGATCTATCTCTTTCAATGTTGTGGTATAACCCAAAAATCACTCCCAGACTGGACAATCCGCTTTTAGAATTTTCATGTGAGATAGTGAAAATCTTACATAAACGCCTGACCTTTAGTGGATATTCCTTACCATCATGTCCATTATGGAAAAACCCTTTGCTCTCTGCAGGAGGTAAACTCCTTAAAAATAATGTATGGCAACAACATAATATAACACAGGTGGGCCAAGTGATCAAAAGGGGAAATATGATACCTTTTAATGAACTTAAAACACAGTTTGGGCTGAAAGACACAGAATTTTTATCTTATTTACAAATACAATCGGTTATTAAATCATTGTTGTCTAAAGGCATAGCTATAGGAACAAACGGAGTCATGGAAGAGACATTAAGGGGAATTACAGGCAGGAAAGGCATTGTTTCTGCAATGTATAAACTATCATGTTCAACCACCCCTGATACCAATACCCAAACTAAAGTCCAATGGGAGCGAGACATGGGTATATCCATATCTGAAACACAATGGGAAGCAGCACTTAGGAATAGTACAAAAATATCAAAATGTGTTAGATATAAAATTATACAATTAAAGATACTACACAGGGCCTATATAACACCCTGTACATTGAATAAAATGAATCACACCCTACCCAAATTGTGCTGGCATGGGTGTGGAGTAGAGGGTACGCTCATGCACTTGCTGTGGCACTGCCCACTTGTTAGGAAATTTTGGTTGGACATTGCTGAGGACCTGTCAGTTACTCTCCAAATTGACATTAATCCTTGCCCTATAATGTGTATATTGGGTGTAAAAATGGACACTGCTCAAGCAAAGATTGTAAATAATACTGTAGCACTGGCTTTTCTAGCATGCAAACGGATTATTTTAATGAACTGGAAAGAACGCAAACCGAACTGCTTCAGTATGGAGAACTGGCGCAAGGACTTCATGGACTTGCTATCGATGGAACAGGCTGCTCTGTCTCTTCAAGAGAGTGATAGGCCCGATGGCCTTCAAGGTCCCCTGAACTTTATTAGATCACTATCTGGAATAGGTTTGTCTACTGAACCTTTGTAACGCTCTGCAACCCCCCCCCCCCCCCCCCCCTCGCCCCTTGTTGTTATTGTTATTATTATCATTTCTTGTCTTGTTTTGTCGTGTATGTATTGTCTTGTTTGAGAAAAATAAAAAAAAAACTTTAAATATCAAAAAATATAGCAAGAGAGAGAGCTCCCGTTCTACAGTCAATATACAGTGTACAGCAGGGTTCGAAATTAACGGGGGCTTGGGGCATAATGCCCTTGAAAATGGACAAAATGCCCTCGAAAACCAGTTAAGGGGGGCACTTAATGCCCCCGACAGTTTACTAATTATATATATTTATCCGGTAATGGAGCGTCTGTGTATCGTACGGTTCAGATGACGCGCAAATAAAAAAAATCATTTGGCGGAGCCTGTGTTCTGCACTGGCTGCAGGCAGCAGCAGCAGCAGCAGCAGTCAGTTTGTGTAAAAATGGCACGCACAATATAAATCAATCTTCATTACGACTTTAAAAACATAGCCATTAACATTACATAGGCCTACACACATCTTGCCATAGCGTTAGCAGTTTGTAAACACAACGCACGTTTTAACTATGGTAGGCCGACGCAGCCCGCAAGCTAATACTGTACAGTCAATGAAATGTCACCGTAGCTACTAGCTACTGTAGCAGAGGAGGAAATGGGAGTCTGAGAGGCGGGGTGTTTAAAGACAATGATAGGCGTTTATTCAACATCCAAGAAGGCTAACATACAACTCTGTTTTACTAACTCCAACCGGGACTATTGCCGCTTTCGCGCTGCTTGTTGATGTTATGAACGTGACCGGAACTGAAGGTGCCACACGCTAAAATGTCCGTGGGGACCCGGCGCCAACCCATAGATAGTTCCAACTCACCGAATTACGTAATCCACCACAGTTGCACTCAATATTTAAATAATGTTAGTCTAAATAAATGTAGACAGAAACATAATAATTTCAAGCAGAAAATGAATCTTTCCATTAAGAACTGACAATCAGGGAATTGGGCGGCGTGGCTCAGGGGTAGAGCGGGTTGTCCAATGATCGAAGGGTTGGTGGTTCGAATCCCGCTCAAGCCCATGTCCATCCCACTGCCGTTGTGTCCTTGGGCAAGACACTTAACCTACTTGCCTCGTATGAATGTGTATGCATGTGAATGAATGTTGGTGGTGGTCGGAGGGGCCGTAGGCGATGATTATTCGCCACGCTTCCGTGAGTCTGCCTCAGGGCAGCTCTGGCTGTAATTGTAGCTTACCACCACCGGTATGACTGTGTATGAATGAATAATGGACTCTGTGAAGCGCTCTGGGTCTCATGAAGAGCGCTATATAAATCCAAGTCATTATTATTATTATTATTATTATTATTATTATTATTATTATTATTATTATTATTATTATTATTATTATTATTATTATTATTATTATTATTATTATTATTATTATTATTATTATTATTATTATTATTATTATTATTGTTTTTGTGTGTTTATATTAATTAAAGAAAGGAAAGTCTAGTGCTGGCTGAGCATATTGTTTGTTTGCACTAAGTTAATACTTTGACAAATGTAGCCTATATTTTTCAGTCAGTTCGGTCTTTGTGTGCCAAACGACCATCCTCTTCATCTTGGCATAACAATGCTGCACGCGCTGTCTCTAGGTTAGCTAACGCTAGTTAGCCTTTAGCTAAGCTAGCTACTAGCCGACATCATCATGGCTATATCCCGACTGAACCACACTTAATATTATAACATAGCTAAAGCTAACTAGCTGTCCCTGTCTTTAGCCGGGATGGCTAGCCTGACTGAACTGTCTAACATGCAACAACTTTCATCTTCAGTCCATCTGCCGAACGATGTCCTCTTCATCTTGGCTGGCATAACCTAGGCTCCAATGCTGCACGCGCGAAATAGTCAGACGCTAGTGATGGGTCGGTCATGAGCGACTCGTTCATAAGAGCCGATTCATTGCCGTGAGCGTGAGTCGAATCGCTCACGTCTGGCAATGAGTCGGTTCACGCCCCCCCCCCCGGCACGCACACAGACACACACAATGAACTCAACAGACGCTACCTTACCTGGCTGTAACCCCTCCCCTCATTGAAACCAATTCTGCTGCCTGCAGAGCCTCAGAGCCAGGAACGTGTCTAATGTGAAATATATAAGCATATAAGCAAAACTAAAAAAAAAATTAATACATTTTTTTTTAAATAATAAATACAAAATATTTTTATTTTTATTATTTTTGTGCGAGGCCCCCCTTCCCGCGAGGCCCTGTGCGACCGCACTGCTCGCACACCCCCTGAGGCGGCCCTGACTAGAGCAATACACAATGACTAGACTAGAGCAATACACAGTGACTAGAGCAATACACAGTGACTAGAGCAATACACAATGACTAGAGCAATAAGCAATACACAGTGACTAGAGCAATACACAGTGACTAGAGCAATACACAGTGACTTGCTCTAGTCACTGTTTATTGCTCTAGTCACTGTGTATTGCTCTAGTCCAGGGGTGGCCAACCAGTCAGAGACTAAGAGCCACAAAAAAATGACTGTGGTACCACAAAGAGCCACACCATATACCAGCGTTTCTCAACCTTTTTTTTCAGTCACGGCACCCTTCATGTGTTTATAGGTCTCACCCTCTGGCCTCTGAAGTTGCTAATGTCTTTTTTATTTGGGCCTCACAGGGTTAAAAGTACCCTGTGAGACCCACGGTTGCAAAATTACAAAATCACTTTTAGCCATTTAAAAAAATAATGTTTATTTAAAAAATGTTAAAGGGGAACTATTTTACTATTTCTTTCACTATTTGGGCACTTTTACACAATTCCTGTGAGTCTATGGAACACCTAGTTTTTTTTTTTTTTAAATGCATTGTTTTGTATTTCTAATCAAGTACTAAAAACCGCATTTTTCTACCTCAAGATCTTAAGCCGTTTTGAGGCTGGGCTCCAACCACTGTGTGGCCTGGTGCCAACTGACACATCAACTGCCACATTATTATGCAGCTGAGAAATCTCTGACATCACACACTGTAAACCCGCACGTTCAAAATAATCAATTAGTTTGAGTAGGGTATACTCAATATTCTATGAAAGTTCTACTAACTTGAATGGCTTGAGTTCGTGTGACGTGTTCTTATGTTTTGAGTAAATAAAACTCATAGTTCTGTATCGTTAGTGGCTTAGCTTGGCATCGCTACTGCACTATCTCGCGTACGTGCACGCGTACTGAATAAACCACAAATGTACCTCTAATACCAGTATTAGTCTGACCACACCCCTCATCAGCTTACCTTCATAAGCAGGTGTGTGGTC
This sequence comes from Notolepis coatsorum, assembly GCF_963971535.1. Classification (NCBI taxonomy): domain Eukaryota; kingdom Metazoa; phylum Chordata; class Actinopteri; order Aulopiformes; family Paralepididae; genus Notolepis; species Notolepis coatsorum. Next base: position 276,496,485 of record NC_140165.1, read on the forward strand.
ACCTGCTCTCCTCCTTCTCGCTTTCACCACAAGGAAGAGGTGCCTCGGTAGATCCCCACACTTGACACCATGATGGAAGAAATTGGATTAGGAACAGCTTGGGAAACAAGGATACGTTGACATCATATCTTTATTTTCTCTCTCACTATTTTCGAGAAAATACGGCGATATTGTCTTCGTACTGGAGTGTCTAGAAGATGATGATCATTCTAAAAACCCTCCACCGGTTTTCGTATTGGGAGCACGCCGCTGCATGCTTCTCAACTGCAGTTCCTTGCTGTGTTTGTTGGGGTGAAACCTGTCAGGCCACAGCTGAACTGTCGGACATGCCGCTGTTGTGAGGAGCGGTGCGTTCCAGGTTGGGTGAGTAGTGTTTGCTGGCGGGCTCCACTTGTCTGTTAGTGCTATGGGGGCTACTTGACAAAGTTTATGGAAACCGGCCCCAGGCTAGGGTCCTTTGTTTAGCCGCCTAGGCGACAGAAGGCCTTGGTCTGGCGACCATTATAGTTTTAACTAGTGGGCCGCGACCATTGACACTGGTGATCCCTGTGTGTTCTGGACGAGTGGATTCTCTCTGTCACCGTGTTAAGACCCCATCTTTCATATCCAAATGAGAGTATTCCTTCACGAGGGGATATGTGCATGTAATGTGCGATAGCGGCAGATTCATGTTCAAAGTCAGCTATACAGGCCAGTTGGTACTGTGCTGATTCCGCCGGACGTGGTAATGTCACCGTTGTGAAGCGGTGTTGACGTCTTGTTTTCTCTTTTCTCTTAAAAAGTGAGGAGGGGTTCAGAACGGCGGCCTGTCTGGGTGAGTGTTATGTCATTGTTTACATGTTCATGGCTTACGGTTAGCCGGTCAGTGGCCTGGCGCGGGGTAGCTTAGCTTCTCGCGCGCCGCCGGGAGCTCGCTTCTGATCGCGTGCGTCGTTAGATCGGCGTCTCGCGAGCGGAAGCAATAGCACCCGAACGGTTGGAGCAGCCGTTAGCTTGATGCTATTCTGTTGAACGTGCTTTGATTTTAACATGTTTTACACTCTTGACCACGACGTCATCCTTGACAGGGGATGTTCGTCGACCCTGCCTGAGCCTAGACGGGGATTGCGTCAACAAAGAGGACTGTAGCGACTGGTGGAGCGGCGACGCTGCCCGGGTCGAACAACACAGGACGGCTGTGTTCTACGGTGTCTTGTGACTGCACTTCGCTGATCTGCGTTCCGGGTAGGTACGGGGTTGGCCAGACCTCATAACACGTCTTCTGGTTTTACTTTACTAAATGTATTGTGAATAACGGTGTTTTTTCCCAAAACGTGTGTTGTTGCAATGCATTTGGGATACGTTGCGGGTTGTGTGTGAGCTGTTTTTGTCACTGGCAGTTAGCTTCTCCGTGCAGATCGTGATGTATTGATCTGGTTGTTGTGTGAGAAACATCATGGTGTTTATGTGTACCGTGTACTCACTACTAAGGCAACTGACCTATGAAGCTATGCTTGGTGACAAGTGAGTAAAAGAATGTTCTTTCTCAGACTGTAATGACAATGTACAGTGAGTTCACACATTAACAGGTTTTCCTGTTTTAACTGGCCGTATTGAGGGTAAAATAGGAGGATTGTGTTTTCCCCCCCGGTTCCCTGGGGACTTTATCACCTCCTATCAGACATGTTGTGCATTAATTGTGTCTTTTGTGTGGTAGGGATACGATGTGACTCTTAGCTTGATTGCTGAGGTTGTGCTAAATCTGCTGGAGAAACTTATTTCCTAAAGGGAAATTGGTTTGGTTGCTGTCATGTGTGCTTAGCAAGGCCTGTGGTCGATACTAATCAAGAATGATGTATTCTCTCATTGTGAAAAAAACGGCGTTCCTCTGTTGAGTGTTTTGCCATTTTTTGTAGGTGATGATGGGTTGTGTGTGTCATGTGACCTACAACTGGGTTGTACTGGCCACAGAAGCACATGTGTATGTTGGACCGGGGTTCTTAGAGCCTTCTCTATTCTGTGTTTTTCCTTAGTAAAAATCAGATAGCAGGTTAGCTCATGCGCTGTGTGGAGCTGTGAAACGCTTCATAGAGCTGACTATGACTGTGTCATATTCTCTTTTTGTCGTTACGTCGTATCATGGGTGTGGGGTCGTAAAGGGGTGAACTGGTAACCTTTCCTCTCCCCATTGTTCTGTCGGTCAGGGGTACACCCCCTGTCCTTCAAGGTTCCCGTCACGTGGCGGTTCGGCACGTTACGGGGGGGGGGGGGGGGGGGGGGGGGGGAGGGAGTTCCTGGTCCCACGGCCTGGTATATTGGGCGTGTGCACCGCAGGAATTCCCCCGCCATAGAGTACGTCACCGTGCGCGTCTCTGTTGGTAGGACTTCCGTGTGCTGTTCAGGTCCATGTGATGGATCTGTTTTCAGGGGGGGTGGTCAGGGCTCCTCCTCACCAAGCGCCTACTCAGGCCTTCTGTGAGTTCGGACTCCTTCTTCCATGTGAGGAAGCCTCCATCAGAGTACAGAGCCTTCCTCCTCAGATTGTCAAAGTGAGTGGACCCTCTAGAAGGGTCCTTTTCTATTGTATGTATATTCGATTCAATTCGTTTATTGAGTGTGTATGGGTTCGGTGCCTCTTCCCCGGAGGCCCTAAAACCAGTTTTTTTTACATGGCTCAAGGTGCAATATATTCTTTTCAATCTGTACAGCTCGCGTGGGAAGTCTCTCTGGGGATCCCCGTCTCTTTCCTATGGGAGGGTGGTGGGATGTAAAAATGTGAACATTTTTTACCCCGGCTGTGTAGACTGGGATACATACTGTTGATGCTTCCTTCTTTCTATTCCAGAAGTGTTGGAGTTAGGGAGTGTCACACCCCTCTTGTCGTTCCCCTGGGCGCCTTGGGGATTCAATGACAGGTCTAAATAGCCTGTTCATTGATGGGGGTGTGTCCCGACGCACGTATAGTGCTAGCTCGCTGTAAACAGGCGATTGACTGGCACGCCTTGGTTGCTTGTGGTTGAAACAGCGTTTTTATAAAGCAACTGAGATGGGGGTTTTTCCTCTTCCGGCGACCACATCCCATGACCTGGGTGGGTTGTCGACGGATTCTCGTTCATGTCTGGGGGATGATGACGGGATGGATCTGAACATATGTAGTGGGGTCTCACGCCCTTGGGGTGGGCCACCAGGCGCGGTTCGTCCGAACGTCTGGGTGGCGCCTTCTTTTCATGTTAAGATCAACACGCATATCTGCCCTTCTCCTGGAGTAGGCATGTCGGCGTGGTTAGGGCACGGGACTGGTTCTGGTCACGCTGGTCCAGATCAGTTGAACCCGTTGTCCGCCGGGGATGCAGATCTGCTGTTCTGGTACCCTGAGGGACTTGGGCTTTTTTCAGGGGGAAAAATGCCAGGTCGGTCTGGGTGTCACAGGGTTAAGCGCTATGGAGACCCTGGTTGGGTATGTTTTTACTCAGCACTGTCGTCATGGCTTACAGCCATGCCATTCTGTACGCGCTCGATCTCGTCGGATCTCGGCCGCTACACAGGTTGGTCCTGGTTAGTACTTGGTTGGGAGACCGCCGGGGAATACCGGGTACGGTGTGCTTAGGGGCTGGTTCTCCATTATTTTTCGCTCCTCTCTCACGCATGGCGAAGAGGGGCCTGTGGGGGTGGTTTTTTGACCTCCTCTGGTGACCCTGTGCTTCCCGTACCGCCAGGCCCGGTCCGAAGTGATGTTTGCGACCCGTAGGCCTGGGTTAACCCTTTTTGGAAACTGAAACACTTGTACTGCGGTATAGCCGGTGTATACCCGCAGGTGTGTTTTGGAGTTTTTTCTTGAGGGGTTATAGGAACAACCACCGCATTGGGTAACACCGAGGTGGTTGATTCCCTGGTGTGTTGGAGCAGTGTCAACTCCCGGGTTCACCGTTGAGGGTGCCCCTGCACGTTCATGACGTCTGCCAATCGTGTCAGCCTTCTCTGCCTCGACCCCTCTGGGTGGGGGTTGTTAAATGGAGGCTTGGTCATGCAACACCGCCAGCTTACGCTCCTTCCGCCGGGGCGGCTGTGTTCAGCTGTCCCCTCTGGCGCCTGTCTCGTCCGCAGTCTCCAGGCTAGGGTTAACAGCCTGTTGCCTGGTTTTTCCCCGGTGCGCTGCCTGCTTCCGTTGGTTAACCTTTTTTGTGTGCTTACGGCCATGCTGACTGCCTATTCTGCAGGGTCAGTGTGCCAGGCGGTGTACTATTGGGGGGACGGGGCCCGCTCGGCTTACGGCCATACCGACCTGAACACGCCCGATCTCGTCCGATCTCGGAAGCTGGGCAGGTTCTGGCCTGGTTGGTTCCGCCTGGGAATACCAGGTGCAGTAACTGAGGGGCCTTTGTCCGAATACGCTGGCGATGTGGGGGGCGGGGCACTACGTGCCCACCTGGTGGGGTCTTGATGCTGGCATCATGGACTTCTCCGGGCCCCCATTCTAGGGAGTCCAGTCCTTTTGGTGGGTCTGGGTCTTCCTTCGTGCTCCGCTGCTACGGCCTTGCCACGGGGTTGGGTTTGCCCTTGACCCCGTGATTCTGGGGGCAGTAACGAGGTTGTTCCTCCGTTCGTTCCCGGGTGGCATGCGGGTTGTGCGTGTGTGTAGTCGTGGGGTCAAGCCACGGTCTGCTCACCCTGTGCGTTGAGTTGCTTGAGTGCCTCTTCGCACGGTCGGGTCTGTCGCCCTCCCGTGACGTCCCTAATAGGGGGGCTACCCTCCATTAGGGGGGGTCGGGGGGGCTCGGCCCTCCCTGTTCTGATGGTTTTGGGGGGCTGTCAGCGGGGTGTATTTGTCAGCCAAGTGGCTCCGCTTGGCCTCCCTTGTGCAGTAGCGATGCCAAGCTAAGCCACTAACGATACAGAACGTTAGGTTATGACTATAACCAAGTTCTGTTAGTTAGGGGCGATGCTTGGCATCGGACGGCCGCTGCAGCCCTTGTCCTCACCTTGTGGTGAAAGCTTGGGAAGGAGGAGAGCAGGTGACCACACACCTGCTTATGAAGGTAAGCTGATGAGGGGTGTGGTCAGACTAATACTGGTATTAGAGGTACATTTGTGGTTTATTCAGTACGCGTGCACGTACGCGAGATAGTGCAGTAGCGATGCCAAGCATCGCCCCTAACTAACAGAACTTGGTTATAGTCATAACCTAACGTTTTTGATTGACTTGGAACTATTCACTTATTAAGTAAGTATAATGTAAAAGCATAACTTAAGTACAACGTAAGATAATTAAGTAGATACAGACTCTAAACCACATTATGTTTTGAGTAAATAAAACTCATAGTTTTTGATTGACTTGGAATTATTCACTTATTAAGTAAGTATAATGTAAAAGCATAACTTAAGTACAACTTAAGATAATTAAGTAGATACAGACTGTAAACCGCATTATGTTTTGAGTAAATAAAACTCATCGTTTTTGATTGACTTGGAACTATTCACTTATTAAGTAAGTATAATGTAAAAGCATAACTTAAGTACAACTTAAGATAATTAAGTAGATACAGACTCTAAACCACATTATGTTTTGAGTAAATAAAACTCATAGTTTTTGATTGACTTGGAATTATTCACTTATTAAGTAAGTATAATGTAAAAGCATAACTTAAGTACAACTTAAGATAATTAAGTAGATACAGACTGAAAACCGCATTATGTTTTGAGTAAATAAAACTCATAGTTTTTGATTGACTTGGAATTATTCACTTATTAAGTAAGTATAATGTAAAAGCATAACTTAAGTACAACTTAAGATAATTAAGTAGATACAGACTGTAAACCGCATTATGTTTTGAGTAAATAAAACTCATAGTTTTTGATTGACTTGGAACTATTCACTTATTAAGTAAGTATAATGTAAAAGCATAACTTAAGTACAACTTAAGATAATTAAGTAGATACAGAGTGTAGACCGCATTATGTTGAGTAAATAAAACTCATAGTTTTTGATTGACTTGGAATTATTCACTTATTAAGTAAGTATAATGTAAAAGCATAACTTAAGTACAACTTAAGATAATTAAGTAGATACAGACTGTAAACCGCATTATGTTTTGAGTAAATAAAACTCATAGTTTTTGATTGACTTGGAACTATTCACTTATTAAGTAAGTATAATGTAAAAGCATAACTTAAGTACAACTTAAGATAATTAAGTAGATACAGACTGAAAACCGCATTATGTTTTGAGTAAATAAAACTCATAGTTTTTGATTGACTTGGAACTATTCACTTATTAAGTAAGTATAATGTAAAAGCATAACTTAAGTACAACTTAAGATAATTAAGTAGATACAGACTGAAAACCGCATTATGTTTTGAGTAAATAAAACTCATAGTTTTTGATTGACTTGGAACTATTCACTTATTAAGTAAGTATAATGTAAAAGCATAACTTAAGTATAACTTAAGATAATTAAGTAGATACAGACTGAAAACCGCATTATGTTTTGAGTAAATAAAACTCATAGTTTTTGATTGACTTGGAACTATTCACTTATTAAGTAAGTATAATGTAAAAGCATAAATTAAGTACAACTTAAGATAATTAAGTAGATACAGACTGTAAACCGCATTATGTTTTGAGTAAATAAAACTCATCGTTTTTGATTGACTTGGAACTATTCACTTATTAAGTAAGTATAATGTAAAAGCATAACTTAAGTACAACTTTATTAACAGATTGCAGAATGGGTATAGAGGTGTGATAGGTGTGATAGGTGTGAGAGGTGTGATAGGTGTGATAGGTGTGATAGGTGTGAGAGGTGTGATAGGTGTGAGAGGTGTGATAGGTGTGAGAGGTGTGATAGGTGTGAGAGGTGTGATAGGTGTGATAGGTGTGAGAGGTGTGAGAGGTGTGATAGGTGTGAGAGGTGTGATAGGTGTGAGAGGTGTGATAGGTGTGATATGTGTGATAGGTGGGATCGGTGTGAGAGGTGTGATAGGTGTGAGAGGTGTGATAGGTGTGAGAGGTGTGATAGGTGTGATAGGTGTGAGAGGTGTGAAAGGTGTGAGAGGTGTGAGAGGTGTGATAGGTGTGAGAGGTGTGATAGGTGTGAGAGGTGTGATAGGTGTGATAGGTGTGAGAGGTGTGAGAGGTGTGATAGGTGTGAGAGGTGTGAGAGGTGTGATAGGTGTGAGAGGTGTGATAGGTGTGATAGGTGTGAGAGGTGTGAGAGGTGTGATAGGTGTGATAGGTGTGAGAGGTGTGATAGGTGTGAGAGGTGTGATATGTGTGATAGGTGGGATTGGTGTGAGAGGTGTGATAGGTGTGAGAGGTGTGATAGGTGTGAGAGGTGTG
>NC_140165.1:277753999-277858999 GCF_963971535.1 Notolepis coatsorum
ATATAGCTATAAACCTGCATTCCTTCGAATATATCATTAATCAATTAAACTGATATTGAAATACACTATATAGCCTATACACCAACACTGAAATGACAGTGGATAAATAAATAAACAAGAACTAAAGCTAATCGCGTGGAAATAGACTGCATTAATATTCCATAAGTCTTGTGTGCGCAAGTATAGTACGTGTCTAATGAATGAACAGTATATAGGCTTATATTATTCTAATTACTTGTTTCATTAGGATTTAGTAGATACTATTATGCTCTGCCCTACCTACGTACAGTAAGTACAGTACACATATTAAGGCCGCCAGAGTCGGGCGTACCAGCGGACTGCATGGTGGACTGTACTACGGTCTGTGGGCGCGCGCACTGCGGCAGGTGCACAATACATTAATCTAATCTCATTTTGATCAGTTGCAAAGCGCTTCCGCATATCGGCAACCATTTTCACATGGCTGCATCGTCAGTTGCATTCTAATGAGCTGGACAGGTGTGTCTAACTATTGACTTTTTGCGATTTCATCTGCACACTTCCCTATTGGCTGCCTTATAAGGAGCTTCGGACAGGGACGCGCGTTCATGTTTCAGAGCGGTGAAATTCCTCATCGCGGTATCTCAGCTGAGACAGTTTGAGTCACTTAAGTCTTAAGACATCTTCCCCACACGTTGGGGACTCAGAACTTGTCGTAGATTCTGTCTCAGTCTGTTCCAAGATAAGTCTTCCAAGAGAACTCTTTGGAAAATATTCGGGAATGAGACCCATTGTGCTAAGCTAGGCCAGCATGCACCTGGACCTCTCTCTGGGTGCTACTGGACACATAGAGATGAAACTGATATGATTTGTTTTACTCTGGGGAGATGGCAGATACTGGTATTTCTCAAAATGCTGTTCTAAAAGTGTTCTAAAATATTTCCAACTGAAAATAAGCAGTTAGTTACGGTTAGTTGTTCATACTTGAAGATGACTGCTCTTTGGGAAATATAGTCCATTTGTAAAATAAGCATAGAATTTCCTCATCTGAGGAGTTTCCTAAAGCAGCCGTGGCATCACTAAGGTAATAAGGTCAGTACCACACTGGTAACCAACTAACGTTAGTGGGGAACCGTTTTCATCAACGCAAACTCCCTCCTCAATAAGCCCTGATAAGCCTACAATATCACTGGAACTGATCCCCCCCATTTGGCACTTTATTCAGAAACCATATTATTATAACATTAAAGGTGCTATAGATTTATGTCTATCTATTTTGTAGAGTAATCATTAAAAGTAACATCCACAGAGCTTTTAGAAAGGTGCATTATACAAGTGTTGCTTTTCCCCTCCAAAACATATTGATTAATACATTTCTCATTTTAAACATTTTGATGGGTCCAAAATGAATGTTACATGTTGCATGCATCCCCTCCCTACCTCCCATTTCCCCATGTGGAATGCAGCTGATTGGATAAATAACATGCCCTACTACGACATCTAGTGGCTGCATTTTATCTACTGTATAGCACCTTTAACCTTATTATGCCTTCCGTACTTTTAAAATAAACTCATTTACTGATCAGAATTTTTATTATGGTTTTTCATTTAATTATTATTATTCTTTTTTTTTCGTACATGGAATTATTACAGTCCAACAGTACATATTAATATGCTCCACTAATTTCCATGGCCGAAAGTAACAGGAAGAAGAAAAGTCATGGCAATATTATCATGTCATTATAGATCTGTGTTGAAATATATTCTATCATACATTTCCGACTGTCTCTTTGACGGCTCCAAGGTGTGGGGAGAAGATGACTTTGGACCTATCTTTTCCCAATGTGTGAGCCGTGGCAAGGTTGTTTCCCACTCCAGTTAGAGACATAACAATAACACCGCCTAGCTGTTTATTCATTTCTCCCTCTGGGCATATTCTGGTTATCCTTTCCATGATATCTGGATGTCTAATGTACGTCATTTTCAATAATGTATTTAATCGTCTGACCAGGGCTCTGTCTCACTTCCTGGTCAGACACTTGTGTACACTCTAGTTCTCTGATTAGGAACTGAGCATTTTTATACAGCTCGACTCAGAATGATTTACTGGGCTCATCCTTTGTTCTTATAGTAATTTCCACGACAAAATTCTTATTTGTACCTGCCCCTACACACATACAGTACACTGATAGACTAATTGCAATGTTTACCAAACCAAACAGAATGTACATACTTGTTTTGCAGAAATGGAAACATCAACACAATTAAATCAACATAAATAAATACATTATGTGTATCTATCAGTTAAATTGCATATTTAGGTTCATTCATTTATACACACACACATGTATCTATATATTTATATAATGTATTATTCTATATTATACTTCTGTACTATATAATTGTATTATAATATAACTAAATCATACTATTTATACTACACTATATTGGTATACAGTATTATACAATATTTGTATATATTATTATTCTATGTTACGCTGCTATATACTTTATTACTAGGGATGCTCGATATTGGCTTTTTTACCGATACCGATATTCCGATATTGTCCAACTCTTAATTTCGATACCGATACCGATACCGATATCAACCGATACCGATATATGCAGGGTTTCCCCCCAAAAAAACTGAATAATTTCAGGTAACTAATAATTTCACTGGATGCATTCAAAAGGCTTTCTAAATGTAAGCATTATCTGTGCAAAATATGATAATTAAAAAAGTAAAAATTAACATTACATATCTCTTGTTGTTGAATTAAACCAACATGCATACTTTTGACAATAAATAAAATAAGAATTGGTTCTTACTTGCTTGCCTGGGTAAATAAAGGTTAAATAAATGTAAAAAAAAAAAAAAAAAAAAAAAAATGTTATTGTTTTTTTTTTTTTTTTTTACCGATATCGATATTTTCCGATATCACATTTTACTGCCGATATCGGCCGATAATATCGGTCGGCCGATAATATCGGACATCCCTATTTATTACTATACTCCTACTAGCCTAAGGCTATGGTATATTATCCTGCTAAACTGCAATATTATATTAAACTGTGCTATACTGTCTATTTATCTTTTCTTTGTACAACCTTTTGAAGTGAAATATATTAGTAGAACTCTTTTCATCATTCTGCAAGGAGTTCCATAGTTTGATACCTTTAACCTATAACTGAGGTGCACCTTTGTTTTAAGGTGGTTTGTGCAAATTGGTGCTTAAAATTGAATTTCCTTCTGCTGTCATCTGGACAGGGAACGAACAACCTCTGTATATTTGCTGGTAATACTCATTTTTCTCTAAACAAAACTAATAAAGTCTGTATTTCAGCTAACTCTTTAAGTTTCAATAGTCTGGATTTAATAAATAATTCATTGGTATGTTCTCTTCAATCTACTTTGTGAACTATTCTTACTGCTCTCTTCTGTAATATAAATAATGGCTTTATGTTACTTTTATACGTGTTACCCCACTTCTGTACTTGATTGTATTTATAGCTTGGACTATCAACGCTGTTGTGTTTTTAGACGTGACAATGCATGTGCACTTTGGGCATGTATTTCTAGCAGCAGATGGAATATTTTAATTTGCACAATCCAATGCTTGGCCTATATGTATGTGTGTTTGATTTGTTTTGTTCATGTCTTGCTCTGTCTTTTGTGGTTTTGTGAGATGTATTTTATGTCATGTTGATACTTCAAGTCAACTTCCTGTGTGTCCATAATGATGATGAATAAAAGCAAGTGTGCTTCAGCTACAGTAGCACCACCTGGTGATGTGGCAGTCCTTACATCAGCAGTTTCTTCGTTCTGCTCAGTGCACAATTGAGACGTATGTTTTCCCCGCTCGAAATGCTGGAATATGTAGTCTGTACTGAAACTATTGAGAATCCAGGGCAAGTTGTACCAAGACAGTATAATGGCTGGGAGGCATCTACATTACAGCCAGCTGTGTTGCCTTGTCGACTCCTCAATATTTGACCTGGAAATCACCTTGCAAGTTAAATCACTGATGTATTGTTATGCCACATCATTCAACACAACCTAATATATTAATAATAATAATAATAATAATAATAATAATAATAATAATAATAATAATAATAATAATAATAATAATAATAATAATAATAATAATAATAATAATAATAATAATAATAATAATAATAATAATAATAATAATTACTTCTGGCTTCTGGTATTAATAAATACATTGATGTGTTGCAAGTCACACCTATTTATTTATAAAAAAAATTATTTCATTAAATTCTTTAATTTTATTATTATTATTTTTATTTTTTTCTAATTTCTTTTTAATTTATTTATTTTTTTAATTTAATAAAAAAATGTTAAGCTGAGCTGTGTAGTTGTGTGAGCAAAAAATATCTTAGCATTCTATGGTATCCCTTACAACATACCACACATATTTCAAGCACTGAGACCCAGACGTAAGATACTATACTTCGTATATCCTGTTCGCTGTATACGTCAGACTCGGTGTGCGCGTGCATCAGTGGGGCAAAAAGGAATGTAATCCTGGTCAGAACATGGGGGCAGACTACAATATATTTGCATTTATTAGCCATGCTAGCGAGCGATCTAAACAATCAATCCATGCCAAAGCTAGATAATATACAAGGTGAAAGACACAGCCATGCTGATTTGGCAAAATTACATCCAGCTGTGTTTGTTTGAAACAACTTTTAGTCAGGGGAGTTTCATGGTTTCTCCATAGAGCCCCTTTTTAGTGCAGCAGCTCGCGCAGGTAGGGGACAACTTAGTCACGTGACTCAGTTGGTATTGCTGATTGGCTCGAACACGGTATGTTTGTATACAGCAAACAGGTCTATAGTGTATACATTAAAACAGTCAACTGTGTTCCAGGGTTCCATTTTCCTGTGGGGACAGATGGTAGTGCTACTGCTAGCCTGACGTTACACTGGACTTGAGCTAATTGAGCTAGTTGAGCCTGGTAATGATTTCCTGTCGACTCTGGCTTGCAGACTTGTACCTCTTCTTGTCAAGTTGCGGCAAAATAACTTCTTGTTTATAAATAGGGATGTCCCGATCCGATCACGTGATTTTCAGAGGATCGGGATTGAAAAAAATATTATAAAAAAATCTGCAGTAAAAAAATAAAAGTTTTATTTTATTCAACAAACATGACCATGTTCACGTCTTAAACTCATACTGAGGCCATAGTTTTGGTTTTAAATTACATATCATCATTAATTTATTTATTGTCACACAGAGCAGAAGAATTTGCCAAAACAAATGCATTTTCTTTGATTTACACCGTCGCACGACAGTGACGTGGGGCGAAAATAGGAGACCTCACAACGCGTCGCTCCCTAAACACCGGCAGATCCACCTGATCACTCGTAACACCTGAGCAACTAGACAAAATGTCAGAAGTTTGGAAGCATTTTAAAATTGAAACCGAAGCCAGTCCAATACGCACATGTTCCGCGTGCGTTCAACATTATACCGAACGCGCGCCGCCAAAGGACGGACGGATAGAGCATAGAGAAGTGCCCGCGTGGGATATCGATTCAACGTCAAGGTGGGACCGAGACGGAGGGATACACACAATGTGGTACATCAGGAGGACGCAGTCAACTCAAGGAAAGTGCAAACGCTAATGTTGACTGTTTTTCTCAGTGGAATCGCCTTATTCTAGTAGTGCTAGGATTGCTAGTGGGAGCTAACTGGCTAAGTGGCTCTGCTAGTCATCCGAGTGATAACACTGCTAGCCGCTAGCCAACCAAGTGCTAACACTGCAACAGATTGAAACTTTGCATATTTCTCGTATGGTGAATGTAATGCGAGCCGCCGCGCTCGACTGGGGGCTATTTCAAGGGAACAGAGGGGCTTGTCTTGCTTCGCCAATTTCTGACAAAAATGCGTCAAATTGGTTACTAATGTAAAAGATCGGATCGGGAAAGATCGGTATAGACAGATACTCAAAATCACATGATCGGGATCGGATCGGGAGCAAAAAAAGGCGATCAGGACATCCCTATTTATAAATGAAGTAGTCCATGACCGGGGATGTGTGCACCACAACTACTGTATGTGCAAGACTTCCGGGGATACGTGCGCCACAGTTCCTGGCAGACTTGACAAACATGCTCATAAACAGCTTAGATTTGGAAAAATAGAAGAATCCGCTTTGTCAGTCCCTGTCTATGCTAATGCCCAATTCCCATGTGGAATATTAGATTGATTGGCCAGCCCATTGAGAAGGAAAATGGATGCAGACAAATGAGTTTTCCTCATCTTATAGAGGTTCAAATTTCCCGCCCCAAAATGACATAGTGCAGCTTTAGGAATGAGAGACAGACTGTGGGAGAGAAAGAGAAAGAGAAAGAGAGAGGTAGGCGGGTTTGTGACAGATTCCATAGAGAGATTGATGATTGGTGAAAGCAAGGTGACTTTTGGGAGGGAATGAGAGGAGGAGGAGGAGGGTGAGACAGAGGGGAGATGAGGAGAAAGGTTGAGCGAGGAGAGATGGAGAGAAAGAGAGAGGGGAGAGGCGGAGAAGATGGAGGAGAGAGAAGGAGAATAGAAGAGGGGGGTGGAGAAAAAGGGAGTGGAGAGAGGAGTGAAGTTGGTAGAGAGAGAGATAGAGAGGGGGGTATAGAGAAGGAGTGGGGGAAGAGAGAAAGAGAGATTGATCTATGTCAGAGAGGGAGGGAGGTCAATTCATGCAGGAAAGAAATAGAAGTAGAAGTGAAAAGTAAAAAGGACAAGGGTAAATATGAGGTTTTCACACGTGAGCGTCGGTCTGGAACAGTCTCTGCTCTTTGCCACGCTCTTCTCTCTATTTTACAGCCTCAGTTTGCTATTGGGCCAATCACGTCCGTGATGTGTGCTGTCAATCGAAGGCTCTGATCCAATCGTGTTTCTTATGTGCGTGACTGTGTCAAGTGTCAAGTGCATGCCTAAGTGTGCTCAATACACGTGTGTGTGTGTATCTCTCTGTGTGTGTGTGTGTGTGTGTGTGTGTGTGTGTGTGTGTGTGTGTGTGTGTGTGTGTGTGTGTGTGTGTGTGTGTGTGTGCCTGTGTATACATCTCTGTGTATATATGGTGTGTGTGTGTGTGTGTGTGTGTGCAAACATTCCTGTGTGTATGTGTATGCACATAACTATGTATGTTGTGTGTGTCTGTGTCCATACACACATCTGCATAGCCTGTGTGTTTGTGCGTGCACTCATGTTGTGTGTGTGTGTGTGTGTGTGTGATGTGCTTGAAGGTGACAATGAATTACTGGCTGGTAAAAGTGACTAATTAGAGTAGCAATTATACGACAGCTCCCAGCGGAGACACAGAGTCAACAGCTAAATGACCTCTCCACTGGCTCATAATGGACCCCCCCCCCCCCCCCCCCCCCTATGATCACACACACACACACACGCGCGCGCACACGCACACACACGCACACACACTGTCTAGCCACTTCTCTGTGACTGATCAACACGTTTAGGAGTGACAGGTTCCGTGGCATGGGATTACAATAATCTGATAAACATAATTTGTTACATTTACTGTAAATAAGAGCACTGGTGCTTTCTAAGTGTGGATGGTGTGTAGTTGTGGTGTGTGTTCAAGATTCAAGATTCAATATTGTTTATTGTCATATGCACAGTTAAACAGACAGTTTGCCATACAATGAAAATCTTACTTTGCTAGTTCGCCCTTCACACAAAATCACACAATACTTTACTTAAACATATTTAAATACAAGCGAGTGCTAGAATGTGTGTGAATGACAAGTCAGGTGTTGCAGCTTGGCCAATTGTGTGCCTGAGGAATCAACCAAGAAAATGCATGTACATATGCATGCATGTGCACACACATGAACCAATCAATGGACGGATGGACGGACGGACGGACGGACGGACGACTGACCAACCAACCAACCAACCAACCAACCAACCAACCAACCAACCAACCAACCAACCAACCATCTTATCAACCAATCAACCATCCATCCAATCAACCAACCAACCAACTATCCATACATCCAATCAACCAACCAACCAACCAACCAACCAAACAACCATCCATCCAATCAACCAACCATCCAATCAATTAACCAACCAACCATCCAACCAACCAACCATCCAACCAACCAACCAACCAACCAACCAACCAACCAACCAACCAACCAACCAACCAACCAACCAACCAACCATCCAATCAACCAACCACCCAACCGCCCAACTGAACAACCGACCAACTGACCAACCAACCAACCAACCAACCAACCAACCAACCAACCAACCAACCAACCAACCAACCAACCAACCAACCAACCAACCAACCAACCAACCAATCATCCAACCAACTAATCAACCAACCATTCAACCATTTGATCAACCAACCAACCAACCAACCATTCAATCATCCAATCAACCAACCGACCAACCAAGAGATGCTCCTTCCAAAACAGTAATAATCAGGTTACAGAGTGTACATGGGTGGTTGGTGGGGCATTCATTTTAAACAATGAAAGGAGTTACCAGAAAATGTCCTCATAGAAATGTTATTGCATGGGCAACAAACACACAAACTGATGCATTTCAGCACACAGGCTTTGTCAGTGTTATGCAATAAAATGACTATAGGGACATTTTCTGCGAGTGCTGGTAGTTCCTTCCATCAATAGCATGCACCCGGTAAGAGACTGTATAATATTTGTCAACAATAGATACCAATTTCCTCTCTGTGTGTTCAGTAGAAAGCTATCCGGCTGCAAGCTAGCCTAGCTTAGCACAAATGAATGGAAGCGAATACAGACCATTAGCTTAGCTTAAAACTCTGGGAGAGGTGTTTTTGCCCAACAGCTAGGCTAGCTAATTGGTATCTATCTTCTTGTCTGAGTCTGGAGGAGACGGTAAGCACATTTCCCATAATGTTTGTGTTAAGGTTAACCTCTTAACAAGCGGGCAGAAAAGTGGCAATTTTTTTTACTTGAACTTGAGGACTGCATACTTTTTTTGCAAACCAAAACAACATACTTTATACTTATAGCACATGCATCTCTTTTGAAAGATGACATTCTGAAGTTTCTGATTAGAGAATTTTGGTAGCACTTTATAATAACACCCTGTTATAATACATTTATAAGGTATTTGTAGATAATGAACTAATCATGAACAAACCATTTATATACATTCATAAATGATTATTAAATCATTTATAACTATATTTGTATACCATTTACAAAGTATTTATAATGCATTAGTGGATAATGAACTAATCATGAACAAAACCATTTACAACTGATCATTTGTAAATGTACTCGTTTAAAATTCGATCTGTTGGTAACTTTTTTCCACATGATCAACCTTATTTGTTCATTATTAGTGCAACATTTAATAATGATATCTAATGTGTAGTAACACATTTGTAGATGCTTTGAAAAATGGATATGAAAAAACTTCTATACCTCCATTTATTTGTTCATATTCAACAAATGATTTGTTAGACATTCATAAAATATCTATAAATCATTTGCAGATGCTATTGTGTGCCATAATCTAAAGTGGACACTATTCATCATTAACAAATGTGTAATACAGTTTGTTCATTATTTGTTGACTTTCAACTCACCTGTTATGAACGATCTGGCTTTTATGAATACAGACACGAGGCAAAGACCAGACTTGTCTTTTCATGTTTAACAAATGATTTGTTAGACATTCATGAAACATCTATATATAATTTGCACATGCTATTGTGTGCCCTAATCTAAAGTGAACACTATTCATCATTAACAAATGTGTAATACAGTTTGTTCATTATTTGTTGACTTTTTCATCACATGTTATAAATGTTCTAGACAGCTTTCGGATCTACCCTTCTTTGTGACATCAAACAGTGACAGAATTAGGACTATAGATAAATGCAATTGTATTAACACAAACAAAGCAAAGCAAAATACCAATACACATTGTTTATTTATTATTTATTTAAAAGAAATGTGTATCTTTTGACACTCCTCACATCTTTTGACACTTTCTCTGCTGTGTGGATTATTTTATGACTAAAATTGATTAAAAGACTAAATGCTTTGTAACAGTCCTCATATTGACATGGTTTCTCTCCTGTGTAGACTCTTCTCTTCTGACTATCTGTATTGTACTTTTCTGATGTCATGAAGTATTCGGCCTAGGGGACCATGACGATGTTTTCTAGCAAGCCACTCAATGATGCCAGGTGGTCTTCAAGTGACTGCTCTGTGCGGTTCCCCCAGAGTCTCCACACCTCTGAGTCTCCACACCTCTCCTTATATGTTCTCCAGGCCCCAGCCATCCTGTGTTTCGGGGAAAATGGCAAAACAAGAAAGAAGATATTGACATTGATTCAGAAACATTTATGATGTGAGCAGAAATTGGAGGTAATTCATTTTCATTAATCATGGTTGAATATACTGCATCCATATTTTTCCAAAATGGTGACATGATTTGAATGAATGAATGAAAACTTTATTTAACAGATTGCAGAATGGGTACAATACAGTACGGCTCAATACATACAATTGTTAAGGGGATGCAGACCAGAGAAAGACGTTTGTCTTGTTTACATCAGGGTCCCCCATTTTCAATTCATAGTGACATTTATGACATACATGACATCAGACATTTATGGCATAGGGACATACATGACATACAGGTATATAGTACTGTTACATTTGTGACATACATGATATGCAAATATACAGTACTGTTTATGGTTATGATGACCAGCTTAATCATTTGCAATGGCATTGGTTAATAGAAAGGTACAGGCTACTTGCCTAGACTTTTACAGCCTCGTCTGCACGAATAATTCCCTCCCAAAACACTAGTCTAAAATTTTGCGTTTAGACTAGTGTTTTGGGAGGGAATTCTTCGTGCAGACGAGGCTGTAAAAGTCTAGTCGACTCGAGATGACGGAGCCCCGCTAACCCATACGCTACACTGTCTCAGGTAGTTGAGACAACCAGGCGTGCTGTGAAGACCTGCCCTACTCTGTCTCTGATTCGCAGACTGTGGGTGGGGGAATGTGATTGGACCAAAGCAGAGTCACTCACAGACAGTGGCTCCAGTCACTAGATGTGATAGCCGCTGGACTGATTCTTGTGTATTTAAAAGTACTGCCAATGTGGTGATCTCCGTGGATAGAATGAGACATGCTTGGTCGCTTTGTTTACGCTTCTAGGCTACTGGCGCATGCCTGTGACTTTTACAGCCTCGTCTGAATGAATAATTCCCTCCCAAAACACGAGTCTAAACGCAAAATTTTAAGTGAGACCGCAAGACGACTTCCGCGGTTTCTGTTGAGACTCTCCGTCTAAACATGGCCTCAAGACAGGCCTGCATGAGGGCGATGGAGAAGTTGAGAAGAAGAAAAGGACAGTGCATGGGGGGAGAAGACACTTTGTTGTGATCGATGAGAGTTACTTCAGACATAAAAGAAAGGCAAGTAGCCTGTACCTTTCTATTAACCAATGCCATTGCAAATGATTAAGCTGGTCATCATAACCATAAACAGTACTGTATATTTGCATATCATGTATGTCACAAATGTAACAGTACTATATACAGTACCTGTATGTCATGTATGTCCCTATGCCATAAATGTCTGATGTCATGTATGTTGTGTATGTCATAAATGTCACTATGAATTGAAAATGGGGGACCCTGATGTAAACAAGACAAACGTCTTTCTCTGGTCTGCATCCCCTTAACAATTGTATGTATTTATCCGTACTGTATTGTACCCATTCTGCAATCTGTTAAATAAAGTGTTCATTCATTCATTCATTCAAACCATGTCACCATTTTGGAAAAATATGGATGCAGTATATTCAACCATGATTAATGAAAATGAATTACCTCCAATTTCTGCTCACATCATAAATGTTTCTGAATCAATGTCAATCTCTTCTTTCTTGTTTTGCCATTTTCCCCGAAACACAGGATGGCTGGGGCCTGGAGAACATATAAGGAGAGGTGTGGAGACTCAGAGGTGTGGAGACTCAGGAGGAACCGCACAGAGCAGTCACTTGAAGACCACCTGGCATCATTGAGTGGCTTGCTAGAAAACATCGTCATGGTCCCCTAGGCCGAATACTTCATGACATCAGAAAAGTACAATACAGATAGTCAGAAGAGAAGAGTCTACACAGGAGAGAAACCATGTCAATATGAGGACTGTTACAAACCATTTAGTCTTTTAGTTAGTTATAAAATAATCCACACAGTAGAGAAAGTGTCAAAAGATGTGAGGAGTGTCAAAAGATACACATTTCTTTTAAATAAATAATAAATAAACAATGTCTATTGGTATTTTGCTTTGCTTTGTTTGTGTTAATACAATTGCATTTATCTATAGTCCTAATTCTGTCACTGTTTGATGTCACAAAGAAGGGTGGATCCGAAAGCTGTCTAGAACATTTATAACATGTGATGAAAACGTCAACAAATAATGAACAAACTGTATTACACATTTGTTAATGATGAATAGTGTTCACTTTAGATTTGGGCACACAATGGCATCTGCAAATGATTTATAGATGTTTCATGAATGTCTAATAAATCATTTGTTAAACATGAAAAGACAAGTCTGGTCTTTGCCTCGTGTCTGTATTCATAAAAGCCAGATCGTTCATAACAGGTGAGTTGAGAGTCAACAAATAATGAACAAACTGTATTACACATTTGT
The DNA here is from genome assembly GCF_963971535.1 of Notolepis coatsorum. Taxonomy (NCBI): domain Eukaryota; kingdom Metazoa; phylum Chordata; class Actinopteri; order Aulopiformes; family Paralepididae; genus Notolepis; species Notolepis coatsorum. The sequence goes on from NC_140165.1 coordinate 277,766,707, forward strand.
TAATGATGAATAGTGTTCACTTTAGATTAGGGCACACAATAGCATCTGCAAATGATTTATAGATCTTTTATGAATGTCTAACAAATCATTTGTTGAACATGAACAAATAAATGGAGGTATAGTAGTTTTTTCATATCCATTTTTCAAAGCATCTACAAATGTGTTACTACACATTAGATATCATTATTAAATGTTGCACTAATAATGAACAAATAAGGTTGATCATGTGGAAAAAAGTGACCAACAGATCGAATTTTAAACGAGTATTTACAAATGATGTACTAATCAGTTGTAAATGGTTTTGTTTGTGATTAGTTCATTATCCACTAATGCGTTATAAATACTTTGTAAATGGTATACAAATATAGTTATAAATGATTTAATAATAATTTATGAATGTATATAAATGGTTTGTTCATGATTAGTTCATTATCTACAAATACCTTATAAATGTATTATAACAGGGTGTTATTATAAAGTTCTACCAGAATTTTCTTTCACTTTTAGTGCTAAAGTAATAGAGTTACATAGGTCTGAACTTGAGTTGTAAAAAAACGTGTTACTCAAGTTTTTCTGTAATAGTTAGTAGTCCAGAGGTAGTATTTCCCCAGAAGGTGGTATGGCTTACAAATCCATACGGAGCCATAGCCTGCTGAAGCCTTATGTAGTATCCAAATTTCATAAATATCCATTCAGAAATGAGTGATTAGGAGTGATTTTGGTCAACTGTGTACAAAGAAAAACTCAGTTTTCTCATAGACTTCAACTCATTCGGCTGTTTTGCTCTTCCGGTTTTCGTGTTTCTTCATGTTTTAAATTTTTTTTTAATTTAGATCCCCATGTGGGAAATCATTGGAAAGCCACACTCATTGGTTACAACGATCCACAATAATCTTCGAGATCGGATCTAGATTGACGGAACTACTGCAGCCTGAGTCGGGAGTGGTATTTTGCGCAATACTGTGTACTTTGCACAAGCCTCAAATACCGGCATGTAACTCGAGAACCGCTGAACGGATTTTGATTGCGTGTGTGTGGTTCAAACGTTAAACTTCTATTCCTAAAAGAACACTAGCGACAGAGTTGTGTGAGGGTGTAGATGGTGACCGGGGAACATAGGATCCTTTTTATCGGGAGCAGGGAACATTGGACCTGGGGAACATAGATACGCTCCCGTTTATTCACAGATTGGATCCTTGTCTGGATCAAGACCCCAGTCACTAGTCACTGCACCAATCACCAGTCACTAGTCCTGCATACGTTCACATTTCTCTGTGATGCAATTCAGTCTGATTATCAGGTAAATTTGATCATACCCCATCCACAAACTAATTTCCACAATTGTCTGGCCCATACCAATATATCAAATTGCTATTGTAATCAGGAAACCTAATAAAATTAGGTAACATGTATGGGAAATCGCTAAGATCCTTTGGTTAATCCTTAAAACTTTTTAAATGATAAATTGTGGGGACAGCAGAACAACAACACCATCATCAAATTTGCTGATGACACAGTAGTGGTGGGCCTGATCTCTGCCAACGACGAAAGGGCCTACCTGGAAGAGGTAGAGAACCACACAGTGGTGTCAGGAGAACTGCCTCTCCCTGAACGTCAGCAAAACAAAAGAGATGATTGTGGACTTCAGGAGGTCGGGGGTCAAGGACTACAGCCCCCTCAGCATCGACGGGGCACCGGTTGAGAGAGTGAACAGTTTCAAGTACCTCGGAGCCCACATATCCGAGGACTTGACATGGACCACACACATTGACAGTGTTGTGAAGAAGGCACGACAACGCCTCTACTTCCTCAGGCGCCTAAGGAAGTTCCAAGTCAGTCAGAAGATCCTTAGGAACTTCTACTCATGTACAATAGAGAGCATCCTGACCGGCAACATCACCTCCTGGTTTGGGAATAGCACTGCACAAGACCGTAGCAGACTACAAAGAGTGACACGTTCAGCCGAACGCACAATTGGAGGGGGGCTTCCCACCCTCCAGAACATCTACAACAAGCGGTGCAAGGGGAAGGCTAAGAGAATTATTAAGGACTCGAGCCACCCGAACAACTGCCTCTTTGAACTGCTGCGGTCAGGCAAGCGATACCGGAGTCTTAAGGCGAGCACAGAAAGACTCAGAAGAAGCTTCTATCCCCAGGCCATCAGGCTGCTAAACGAACAATAAACACTATGCAACAACCATCAAATGCACACAGCACACACACCCACACGCACACACTCACTTAAACAAACAACACACTGCAGCACCCACTCTCCACACTTTAGATCACACAAACACACTTTATATTTATTGATAAAGGATTTGCACTACAACTCGTACACCTACTGTAAATTGTACCTAAATTGCACCTCATCCCATTTCTGCCTTGCACTATATAGTATTGTATATTAGTACACTGCACAGTATTGTATATTATATGGTAACTCAGTTACGTCTATTCTGCATCGAACATTGTACATATGTCTAAACTGAACACTGTGACCTCATTTTTTTTTTACTTCTAATCTACATGCTATACTATGTTATTTTATTTCATACTTATCTTGTCTTGCACAGTCTCTGGAGCGTAACAGTAAGAAGCATTTTGTATAAAAGTATTCTGTACTTCTGTATGACAACTATTAAAGAAACTTGAAACTTGAAACTTGATAAGAAATAGCGAGCCAGAGACATATTCAAGTCGAGGTATTTTACTTATCTTACTTAAACATAGCATTTACAACAACAACAAACTAAACCCAGAACCGGAAGCGGTACTTCACCTTTCCCCTAAACCCTTCGCTCTTAAAGGCACAAGCCCTCCTTAGTGAATGTCTCTAAATGTGGGTCACCACAAAATAATCATTATTCATTCCCCCACACGCTTGAAGCATTGGTTAACACTTTGATCGCCAGGGTTAAATTCATAATTTACCATCCTTCGCCAGCCCTATTTAACATGGAGAAGTTCCCCTTCTTTGCAGGGCTATAACATTTTTAATTATATTGCTAAATTGACATTACTATGGCCCATTCAACGTCCTATATCTATTGTTCAGGGTGTAGCAACGTTATACTTTTTCATTCACATATTCATACTAAAATACGGTCTAAAGTATAAGTATGTTTTTATCATTTTCTGCAGCTTTCTCCAGAACGTGATTTATAGCTCCAAATGCATTATATTGATGATGAAATACAGTTTGATAGGAATATGCGCGAGATAAACATTTTCAAATGGACGTACTTCTAGAAGTTACTACGTATGATCTGATGATGACCGGATGGGGGGGGGGGGTCGTTTATAATTCCGTGGCCAACGTTAGATGATTCATCTAGTGTGGGTGATATGATCATTAGAGCAGTTAGTATCGAACACTTTGAAAAATAACGTTGAATCTTACCGTAGCTTCCTCGCGCCATTGGGCGATGAGCGTGGAACAGAAATATTCCTATTATGGGATGTAGAAATATTCGATCCATTTCCAGGTTGTATAATAGTATATACGTCCAAATCATGTTGTTTATCGAGTTATTGGTAACGGATTGCTATCCGTTGTGATCAGCTCGAGTCCTGAGACTATTACCGAGTGATGGGACCGAATTGAAATGAGCACCAGCTTTCATTTCCTGTTTCCGCCCTGGGCGATCCACCGATCGGCCACCAGATGGCGCTCTTGAACCGTTGGAGAGTTGAGAGGGGATCAACAGTAGATCTCAAGTCTCCGGGGGAGAAATATGATTTCGATCACAGATTTTTGAAATATTGATATCAAAGACTTGGTACGGCGTCTTTGGCAGAATGAGCATGGCGAGGAAAGACGTCGTACGGCGGTTTTGGCGACCATAGTGTTAAGGGAATCACTCCTGTCCATGTGTCTGTCAGAACTCCTACAGTTCTGTTCCAATTTGGATGACAAAACAACAATATAATAGGTTGACAGGAGGCCATGGACCTGAGTTCTCAAATATTTTTCAAATCGGTCAACGACAAGTATTTGTATTTGAATACATTTCCACCAGTGTCTGTTGAAATCAATATACAGTAGCTCACGTTACTCAGATGGGGGAGAGCGGCACTTGCTCACGCACAGATGTAGGCATTTCTGTGAGTGCCATTCTAGTTAAAATTATTACTTGTGCCATAATTCTGCCAATCATATGATTGTTCATCATGTTTTCGTCTATCTACTCATGTTCTCCTTCAAGCCAAGATGGGAGCATGCAGTTAGAGAAAAATCACGGATTGGGGCATTAAATAGACCAGCATATTAGATGTCGGTAGCAGGTTCATACGGTAGCTCAAACATAGCGCCTCTCGAGTCGTCTGCCCATCTCATTGACCTTCCCTGCTGGTCACACTGAACAAGTTGTGAAGCTGCTATTGATGATTTCACTTCATTAGCGTGAGGAGGAGTGCTTACATGATTCACACACACATGGACACACACACACACACACACACACACGCACACACACACGCACACGCACACGCACACGCACACACACACACACACACACACACACACACACACACACACACACACACACACACACACACACACACACACACACACACAATTGTCCGGCAGCTGAACTTTGTGATAAAGATGCTAGTTAGGATGGATATTCCCAAACTGAATAAACAATGAATCTAGGAGCACAAAACTCTTTAGCTCAGCTCATTATAATTATAACAAAGATGTCTGTAAAGAAGTAGAACACAGGGCTTTGAAGGATAATAAATCCTGTCCTCGATACAGAGTCACAAGCTCATAGTAAGCTAAACTCAGCAGGCTGGCAGCCTAGTTGTTGCTTAAAAACACAAGGTGAATAGTCTATGGTCTTTTGTTTATGGCACTGTCCCTGTGTAACGTGATGTCCTGTTGTCAGAGAGAGAGAGAGAGAGAGAGAGAGAGAGAGAGAGAGAGAGAGAGAGAGAGAGAGAGAGATAGATAGATAGATAGATAGAGAGAGAGAGAGAGAGAGATAGAGAGAGAGAGAGAGAGAGAGAGAGAGAGAGAGAGAGAGAGAGAGAGAGAGAGAGAGAGAGAGAGAGAGAGAGAGAGAGAGAGAGAGAGAGAGAAAGAGAGAAAGAGGCATGATATGTATAGTCTACTGTATTGTCTTTTTTCTACTGTTAGCTGTACGTACATGTAGTACTAAATGTACTGAGAGTGATATGTATAGTCTAATGTCTTCTGTTTGATATACATACTAAATGTATGTATGTTATACGCCCCGCCCCCTTCTGGCATTGTCCGGCAGCTGAACTTTGTGATAAATATGCTAGTTAGTGTGGATATTCCCAAACTGAATAAACAATGCATCTAGGAGCACAAAACTGTTTAGCTCAGCTCATTATAATTATAACAAAGTTGTTGGTAAAGAAATAGAACACAGGGCTTTGAAGGATAATAAATCCCATCCCAATGGAGCAATTGTTTCGTGCTGCATTCGTCCGGTTGAAGTGAATGAATGTGCGGATTGATTAAAAAAAGGTTCGACTCACAACATCTCCATGGATTACTTTATTACACAACATTGTTTTGATTTTGATATGGTCTGCAGAAGATAAATGAATCACGAGCGGTACCTGTTTCAGTGATAATGCTGCACATGAATTTCATAAGGGGGGGGGGAAGCAGACTCTGGAGAATGGGCTTAACTTCCACCCACACTGGCATCAACCTTTACCATTTCATGGCTCCAGAATGTCTGTGAATGTTCACAAATATTGACTGACCTATCTTTGAGGCACAGGAATAAAACAGGGACCCCCCCCAGCTTATCCTATTTAGACACATAAATACACAGACAGGCTTCAGTACTTCAACCCGCCTCTAATTATTTTTTAGTCAGCGATATCAACTGTTGCAATTCTCAAACTATTGGGACAGAATCCCGAGCTCTGAGTGTGGCGACAATTGGTTTGGAATGGGGCCAGATGAAAGGCAGTCGAGTAAAGTGGGTCGCTGTCTAATGCTGCTTGTGAACTTGTGTGTGTGTGTGTGTAGCGATGCTAGCACTTGGGGACCTGTGTGTGTGTGTGTGTGTGTGTGTGTGTGTGTGTGTGTGTGTGTGTGTGTGTGTGTGTGTGTGTGTGTGTGTGTGTGTGTGTGTGTGTGTGTGTGTGTGTGTGTGTGTGTGTGTGTGTGTGTGTGTGTGTGTGTGTGTGTGTGCGTGTGTGTGTGTGTGTGTGTGAGTAGCGATGCTAGCACTTGGGGACCTGTGCGTGTGTGTGTGTGTGTGTGTGTGTGTGTGTGTGCGTGTGTAGCGATGCTGACACTTGGGGACCTGTGTGTGTGTAGCGATGCTGACACTTGGGGACCTGTGTGTGTGTGTGTAGCGATGCTATCACTTGGGGACCTGTGTGTGTGTGCGTGTGCATGGCCGCCTAGTTATAGTTGAAAGTGGGGGTGCAATTTTTTTTTTTTTAACATGCAATGGGTGGTTTGGAGGGGGTCTCACGACCCCCCCCACGGCAGATATTTTTTTCATTTAATGAACCTGTACGTGCAATTTCCTGCAATATAGAGCCTTCAATCTTGACCAATAAAGCTGCTCTTTTCACTATAAAACTCAGTTTATATTGCAGTATGATAGCCAATTACTATAATAATAATAATATATTAATATATATATATTTATATACTGTATATATACTGTATATATTTTTTTGCTCTTTTATTTTTATTAAATCAATCTCCTTTCAAATAGGCCAAGTTTTTAATAAGAAAGAGAGAAAAAATACCAACAAGGGACAATAACAGGGTCTGCTGTAAATATAGCCTATTTTGTGTCTTAATTTGTTATGTTATCCTACACTTTAAGCTGTCTGATATTTCCATTACCTGTAACTCTTGGGTCTCTTTCTCTCCTTCTCTGCCTCCTCCCTGAGTCTGCACAGTCACCATATCATTCTACATTAAGGAGAGCAATACACCGATGAATACACTGAACATCATTATGAAACATTTCTATTGCACCCTTACTTACAATTCATTATGAATTGAAAATGGGGAACCCTGATGTAAACAAGACGAAAGTCTTTCTCTGGTCTGCATCCCCTTAACAATTGTGTGTATTGAGCCGTACTGTACTGTACCCATTCTGCAATCTGTTATTGATTGATTAAAAATGTTATTAACATATTGCAGAATGGGTACAATATAGTAAGGCTCAATACACACAATTGTTAAGGGATTGCAGACCAGAGAAATACTTTTGTTTTGTTTACATCAGGGTCCCCCATTTACAATTCATAATGAATTGTAAGTAAAGGTGCAATTAACACCGTGCAATCCATTATTTGTGGAGCCCGCCCTTTAAGTCTTTGAGCTATTAGGCTACTAGGGTTCTTACTTTGCGTTCTGGTGTACTGAAAAATGCTCCGATGTCTGTATTCTTTCTTTTTTCTGCCATGTTACCTGGTTGGCTGGACACACACACACATTTTCATTTCAGGTATTGTACCTTAAGATAATTGAACATCTTGATTTACTGTAAATCCTCAAATATAGGACGGGTCTTCTATTTACCTCAGCTGCAAAGAGCACCAGGCCTTTATTAGAGAGGCTTATATAAGAGGCAGGCCTTAATTTCTAAAAATGACACTCATGGACATAATCCCTTCATTTTCAGACTTTTATTGCATTATTATTATTATTAAAAAAAAAAAGTGCTCGTAGACTGACCTTCCCTGTATGCATGCTGAAAGGCTGAGAGCAGATTGTTATTGAAAAAGTAATCCATGACCTGTTTGAATACTATTTTTTCTATTATTTTGCTTAGCAATGGTAAAATACTGATCGGACGGCTATTTGGACCGTTAAATGTTTTATTTTTGTCTTTCGGAAGTGGGATGATTTTAGCTTCCTTCCATGCTGTAGGATGAACCCCACTGATTAAGCACTGATTGAATATATGACATATAGGAGTAGCTACAGAGTTAACCACAAGTTTAAGTATTTTGCTGTCTAAGTTGTCTATACCAGAGGAAGTGGAATCAGCTTGAGACATAAATAATTTCAAAACTGTTGCTCTATCAATCTCATTAAAGCTAAAGAGACAGTTTTTGCCTTTCATTATTTCTTTCTTTATTAGTGAATGAGATAGTGAACCATCACTACTTTGTAGACATCCTCTTAATTTATCAACTTTATTTTTAAAGAAATCATTGAAGTAGTTTGCCATGTCATGAGGTTTTGTTATGAATTTACCTTCAGATTGTATGAAGGAGATTGATGTATTTGATTTCCTGCCCATTATCTCATTCAGTGTTGACCATAGTTTTTTCCCATCATTTTTTGTTTCACTAATCCTATGTTTATAATACTCTTTCTTTTTAGTTTTATTTAGCCTCGTCACTCTGTTCCTTAATTGACAGTAGATTTGTCTATCTGACTTCAAGCCTAGTTGATGTGCTGTTTTCTTTGCATTATCCCTCAGAGTCATTAGGTCAAGGATTTCTTTATCCAGCCATGAAGCACCTTTCGACCGAACAGTAAATTTTCTGAATGGTGCATGCCTGTTCACAATTTCCATGAGCAGATTCATAAATACATTAACTGCTATTTCGGGGTTGTTCTCTTTGCACACTATAGACCAGTCTACCTTGTCTACCTCACCAACAAATACTTCCTTATTGAAGTGTTTGTAGGATCTTTTGTTGATAATTTTATTACCTCCTTTTGGGATTTTAGTACTCCTAGATAATGCAACCAAATTATGATCACTAAATCCCACTGCTATAGAGACTACTTTAGAACAGCGTTCTGGAAAGTTGGTAAATACAAGGTCCAAACATGTAGAAGAAGTTCTACCGTGCTTATTGGTAAAAATTCGTGTTGGCTGCGATACCATTTGTGTCATATTGCATGTTTGAGCCATAGATAATAACTTGCTTTTCATATTACACTTATCAGAAAGCCAATCAATATTCATGTCACCAAAAATCATGTCAAACCCAGATTCGGCTCAAATAAGGGACTAAACACGTTTCGCAATTATGCCACATCAATGTGGAACGCCCTACCCAAAGCTGTAAAGGAATGTGGATCACTACCCACTTTCAAAACCTCTCTCAAGGGACACCTACGGGAGACTGCAATTCAACACTGGCCCCTGTAAATATCCTAACCCAACCCCCTCCAATGTACAGTCATTTACCTAGTATGGTTTTGTCAATAGTCCAATGTACAATTTTGTTTGTTTGTACAGTGTCTCCTCCCCCCCCCCCTCAATGTACAGTTTTACTTGTTTATACAGTGTGCCCCCCCCCCCCAACCACCTCCAATGTAAATTACCCAGTATGGTTGTCAATATCCCAATGTACCCAACCCCCCCCCCCACCCAACCTCCTCCAATGTACAGTTTCTACGTCAAATGTATATACTCCCTTTTCTTGACTCCTTCTGTATCACAAACAGTACTGTATTTGCAAATCTGGTATGTCATAAATGTATAGATGTAGCAGTACTGACTATCTGCATGTCATGTATGTCATATATGTCCTGATGAATTGAAAATGGGGGACCCTGATGTAAACAAGACGAAAGTCTTTCTCTGGTCTGCATCCCCTTAACAATTGTGTGTATTGAGCTGTACTGTATTGTACCCATTCTGCAATCTGTTAATAAAGTTTTCAATCAATCAATCAATCAAACCTAAAAAGTATACTTCTCTGTTTCCATCAGAGGCTTTATCAACCATGCTGCATACATCTGACAGATAATTCATGCCAGCATTAGGGGGTCTATAACAACATCCTATAAGAAATGGCTTAGTATGTGGTAGATGTACCAGGACCCATAGTGCCTCTATATCATCTATAGTTAGATCATTCATAGGTTCAGCAGGGATATGACTTTGAATATATATTGCCACACCACCACCATATCTATTTCTGTCTTTTCTGAATATATTGTAGCCCTGTATTGACACCTCTTCATTACCAAATGAGGGTTCAAGGTGGGTTTCTGATATAGTAAAAATATGGATATTATGCTGACAAGTCAGGCGTTCTACCTCGTGAATTTTATTTCTAAGACTGCATACATTTAGATGAACCATTATTAGGCCTTTTGTTGGAAATTTAGTCATAGCAAAAGGTGTGTTATAGCTAAGATATGTAAATGGTCTAATAGTAAAATCTCTGATATCTCAGCTAGGTGTGGCAGCTGTACCTGCAGCCAGATGGCCTCAATATCACTGATGTCAATGTAATTTCGTAGTTTTTCGTGTGTGTGTGTGTGTGTGTGTGTGTGTGTGTGTGTGTGTGTGTGTGTGTGTGTGTGTGTGTGTGTGTGTGTGTGTGTGTGTGTGTGTGTGTGTGTGTGTGTGTGTGTGTGTGTGTGTGTGTGTGTGTGTGTGTGTGTGTGTGTGTGTAAACAGATGTAAACTCCTAGTTTTTATCTTTGGCAGCCTAGGGCATGTGCACAAGTTGGTTGTGAGGGGCCTACAAATAGCCGGTCTCCCCAAAAGGAAGGCCAAGCAGTTAGCCAGGTACTGCTCAGTATCAGCAATTATAGGAAGCCGCTCAATTTGGAGGAGACGTTGTTACCTTTTCCCATGATTCTGCCGTCCATGCACCTTGTACCTGACTGCTCTTTCATAAATGTTCTGACTGCACTCGCATTGTTTATGTCCTTTGTATGAGGCCCCATTGTACTTCTGTTCATGTGGACATAAATAAAGATTTCAAATGTGTGTGTGTGTGTGTGTGTGTGTGTGTGTGTGTGTGTGTGTGTGTGTGTGTGTGTGTGTGTGTGTGTGTGTGTGTGTGTGTGTGTGTGTGTGTGTGTGTGTGTGTGTGTGTGTGTGTGTGTAATATAGTAATAAAAGTTATCCAAAATACAGATGGAAGAAGGGCTTTTTGATGTGCGTAATAACGGCATATTTCATGTGTGAATCAATCTGTGTGTGAGAGGAGGTGGTGCCAAGATGTCCACTATAAAATGGAAGTGTGTGTGATGAATGAATGACTGGAGGAAGGAATAGATGTTCCGTCTGGACCATGTTTGCAAATAAAGTCTTTGCAGGGAAGAAGAAGAAGAAGAAGAAGAAGAAGAAGAAGAAGAAGAAGAAGAAGAAGAAGAAGAAGAAGAAGAAGAAGAAGAAGAAGAAGAAGAAGAAGAAGAAGAAGAAGAAGAAGAAGAAGAAGAAGAAGAAGAAGAAGAAGAAGAAGAAGAAGAAGAAGAAGGAGACAAATGAGAATAAGAAAAAGAGGGAGAAGAAGAAGAGGGAGAAGAATGAGCAGAAGAAAAGGGAGAAGAAGAAGAGGGAGAAGAATGAGCAGAAGAAGAGGGAGAAGAAGAAGAGGGAGAATAATGAGAAGACATAGAGGGAGAAGAAGAGGGAGAATAAGAGGGATACGAAGAAGAGTTTTAAGAAGAAGAGGGAGAAGAAGAAGAGGAAGAAGAAGAAAGAAGAGGGAGAAGATAGAGAAAAAGAATACGAGGGATAAGAAGAAGAGGGAGAAGACAGAGACGACAGAGAAGAATAGGGATAAGAAGAAAAAGAAGAGGGAAACAAAGAAGAAGAGAGAGAAGAATAGGAGGAAGAGGGATAAGAAAGAGAAGAGAAAAATAAGAAGAAGATGGAGGAGGAGGAGAAGAAGAAGAAGAGGAAGAAGAAGAATGAAACCAGACCAGGTGCACCTACTGTATGTGTAAGTACTATGGCAATTCAATACTGCAGACTATTGATTAGTCAATGGAACTCATCACAAAAGTGTTGTTGTCTCACTTCTTGAATCAATATCTTAAATACAAATTTAAAAATTAAATAAAAATAACCTTCGTACTGTATTTTACTATCATGCACTTTGCCACTAAATAATCATCCTTGTCTATATTATTACCTACTATGCTAATTTGTCTTTACTACTATGCACTCAAGACTGTAGCACCCACGTTTCAACACTGTTTGATGAACATTGTTACTCAGCTGAAAGAGTTGTACCCTTCCTGCTGACTTGTTGTACATAACTTGTAAGTCACTTTGGATAAAAGCGTCAGATAAATGACTAAATGTGAATGTAAAACATGTGTTAACACTTTACAATCCGAGTTAACCTTGTATTGTAGTTGAAATACCTATGCATTAAAAAATGCAAATCTATAGTTACATCTATTGTGCTGTGAGAACAGTTTCATGTTTGTACCGTAGGTTAAGTATCTAAAGCTATTGGCCATTCATCTTGTTATCAACCTTTGAAACTCATAAAAAAGGTTGGTAATTCTAGTGATCTATGCACGAAAACAACTACTTTTTTCAGCAAATCTCTTAGTTACAATATTGTATAAAGCAGTGTTGTGTTTATAGGTAAATAAATGCTATTTCCAATGTTCCACACATTGATTTCTCACTGCACGCCCAGCCAGTCCATTTCCAGGGAAGGAGCAAAGAAGTCAAACAGTCAAGAAACAAGTCAACCACTGGGACATATCCATCTAGAATCCATTACAGCACACCTGATAATTCTCCACATCCAATTCTACTTGTGACTGGTCTCCTAAATCTGGTTAGGATTCTCTCCATTTCCTGGATGTCGGACAGCAGTGCACATTGAATATGCTACTTAACCGGCAAACACTGACACTGACAACACTGTTCTGACAGCACAATATTGATGTAACTAAGAGATTCGCTGGGAAAAACATATGTGACCAGGTACAGACCTTGGGTCCTTTAGAGACATCTTAAAAACAAAAATATTGCATGATATGAAAGTACAGATTCATACCTTCAAAATAAGCCATCACTTGACATTTTTGGGGGGATAATTTTCTATGAATATATGATATCACATATATATGATATTTTTGGGGGGGGGATACTTTTCTATGAATTCTATGATATCACAATACGTATTCAGAGATAAAGGGGGTAATTCACTTACAATGTAAAACAACTACAACTACCCAGAATTTATTGTAATCCATGTCACCCCTCCTCTCTAGAGCAATTAACACCTGTCAGCTTTCCAGTCTAAGGGCCTTTGTTATTACAATGACTTTGTTCCATACTGTAAGCAACAACTACCTTCTGTAGTGTGGTAGTGAAAGGTTAACTTTATCTAATGTGGTAGTGAAAGGTTAACCTTCTGTAGTGTGGTAGTGAAAAGTTAACCTTCTGTAGTGTGGTAGTGAAAGGTTAACCTGCTGTAGTGTGGTAGTGAAAAGTTAACCTTCTGTAGTGTGGTAGTGAAAGGTTAACCTTCTGTAGTGTGGTAGTGAAAGTGTTAACCGTATGTAGTGTGGTAGTGAAAGGTTAACCTTCTGTAGTGTGGTAGTGAAATGTTAACCTTCTGTAGTGTGGTAGTGGAAGTGTTAACCGTATGTAGTGTGGTAGTGAAAGGTTAACCTTATGTAGTGGGAAGAGGGTATGTGGGTGTGTACACTTGTGGAGAAAAGCAACTAAAAATAATTCATGGCAATGAAAACCTGACTTGTGTACTGTAAAACCCAATACAAATATTGTTTAAAGAAAAAACTTGATGCTAAACAAGAGAACAGAGCATCTCATGAACTTATTTCGTGAACTTTATGGATGCACTGAAACCGGTAGAGTTGAGCTGTTGGTAATTGTTAGTTTTACCTAGGATAGCAAGCATCTCAAAATAGTCAAGATATTAATCAAGTTTCTGTTAATGCAGCTATCTCGTATCGCTTTTGATAGATTTCATCACGGTCCAATTTTGTGATACACGAGCGGTGAACAAACTTGTCATTTTCTTGTCATCACTTTGGCCGCATTTACAAGTGAATCGTACAAGCTTGTCCATCTCTTTTTCGTGGTTTGTGTCATCAACTCCAACAAAGCTCATTATTTATTCGACTTCATCTGCAAATCCGCTCTCAACGTTCTCAAGCGGTGCATCACTCTTCTCGCACACAGCCTCTGGCACAAGTTCAGCTGTAGCGTTGCTGTCAGTGAACAAGCCATCAACAAATGACGTCACCGCCATAGAAAACTGCGGGCCAGCCAAGAACAAAAAAAGCCACGCCCCCCTCAACTGTAGTCAATTAAATTAATGTATATGACATTAGGTAGCATTAAATCCAATCTAACGAAATTCGTTTGCTCATAAAATTCTTAACATGTTAAATGTGATTATAACAGACTGCTGTTTAATGTCGGGCGACAGAACGGGCCGCCAGAATAGACTTGCGTAAATTATATAGAGAGAGGCGCTTGTCTCATGGTTTTATAATAAAACAAACGCTAATGCTGTGTTGTCCATAGCGTTGCCGGTTTAATGCTGTTTAATGTCGGGCGACAGAATAGGCCAACACAACAAGAGATGAAAAAAAAATAAAAGTGATGATAAACAAGAGAACAGAGCATCTCATGAACTTATGTCATGGACTTATGGATGCACTGTCAGCTGAACTTGCACCAATGCATAGGGAAATAGTCAGACATCCCAGAATTATTTCATAATACAAAGTTTCTGAATGGACGTTTGGATTAAACCAAGTTGTATGTAGTGATGAACGGTCTTTCCCTGCGGAACACAAGTTACTTAACGTTACACAGGTCTCCTCCTGTTACTCATCCTACCTTACTCCTCCTACCTTACTCCTCCCATGTTACTCCTCCTACCTTACTCCTCCCATGTTACTCCTCCTACCTTACTCCTCCCATGTTACTCCTCCTACCTTACTCCTCCCATGTTACTCCTCCTACCTTAGGGCTTGTGTCCATAGCGGACGTTTTTTTCAAGGCAGACCGCTTTGAAAAAAAGGAAAAAAATGCTCAGAGCGTTTTCCTGGGTCTCGCGACTGCCGCGGCTCCGCCCCTTCCACGATGTTGATTACCTTGATGAGCGCGCTCCTTTCCAAAAGTTTAACTAGTTTCAACTTTATGCGCTGGGAGCGCTCAGCCCAAAAACGCTGCCGCCGAGAGCTCATAAACGCGAGGCGCGGCGCTGGGAAGAGGAGCGCGCCTGTCGCGCTTGTAGCATAGAAATGAATGACAGGAAGGAGCTGACAACTCATAAAACGTCCGCTATGGACACAAGCCCTTACTCCTCCTACCTTACTCCTCCTAGAAGAGAGAGAAGAGAGGAGCAGATAGAGAAGAGAGGAGCAGAGAAAGAAGATAGGTTAGGAGCAGAGAGAGAAGAGAGGTGAGGAGCAGAGAGAGACGAGAGGTTAGGAGCAGATAAAGAAGAGAGGTGAGAAGCAGAGTGAGAAGAGAGGAGCAGAGAGAGAAGAGAAGAGAGGATCAGAGAGAGAGGAGAGGGAAGAGAGAGAAGAGAGGTATGGAGCTCCTCCTATGTTACTCCTCCTACCTTACTCCTCCTACCTTACTCCTCATACATTACTCCTCCTACCTTACTCCTTCTACCTTACTCCTCCTACCTTACTCCTCCTACCTTACTCCTTCTACCTTACTTCTCCTACCTTACTCCTCCTACCTTACTCCTTCTACCTTACTCCTCCTACCTTACTCCTTCTACCTTACTCCTCCCATGCTACTCCTCCTATCTTACTCCTCCTATGTTACTCCTCCTACCTTACTCATCCTACATTACTCCTTCTATGTTACTCCTCCTATGTTACTTCTCCTACAGTACTCCTGAATGAATGAATGAATGAATGAAAACTTTATTTAACAGATTGCAGAATGGGTACAATACAGTACGGCTCAATACACACAATTGTTAAGGGGATGCAGACTTGAGAAAGACGTTTGTCTTGTTTCCATCAGGGTCCCCCATTTTCAATTCATATAGACATTTATGACATACACAACATACATGACATTTATGGCATAGGGACATATAGGTATTTAGTACTGATACATTTGTGACATAAACGGTATTCAAATATACAGTACTGTTACCCCTAGATCCTGACAGAGTATATACATATGATGGGGAGGGGACTGTACATTAGGAGGGGGTGGGTGGGTGGGAGAGAGATATACATACGGCGGGGAGGGAATATATACATGCGGTGGGGAGGAGACTGTCTATTAGGAGGTGGTGGGGGTTTTGGGCATTTACGGTGGCCAGTTTCGAATTGCAGCCTCCCGTAGGTGCTCTTTAAGAGCGGTTTTGAATGTGAGTAGGGATTCACATTCCTTTACAGCTTTGGGTAGGGCGTTCCACATTGATGTGGCATAATTGCGAAACGTATTTAGTCCCTTGTTTGAGCCGAATCTGGGTTTAACATGATTTGTTGAGCTTCCTCTGGTGTAGTGGTTGTGGTATTCACTGACCTTTGGGAAGTATTTTGACATGTACATGGGTACCTTAGTCGTATAGTGTATCTTGTAGACCAGGCCCATTGCAAGTTGCTGTACTCTGTCATCTACTCTAAGCCATCCTAGGTTGTCAAAGTGGGCAGGGGTGAGGTGGGTTCTGGGGGTAAGGTCAAGTAGTAGTCTGACCAGTTTGTTTTGTGATGTTTGTAATTTTGTTTTAAGCGCCTTTGAGGTGCTTTGGTACCATGAGGTGCACGCATAGTCGTAGTACGCTTGATCCTACCTTACTCCTCCTACCTTAATCAGTGGCATCATTTCAGTAAAAGCCAAGGTATGGCAAGGAGGAAGGGTGGGGGGGTTTCCCCCCTTGGTGGATTTTTTTTGTCAAATCAGTTGTGCAATAGTCACTTTTGGTGAGTTGTTTCTATACAATTCACTTATATGACATTTAAGACACAGGACTACAAAAGCATTTAGTATAGAAATGTGTCAACAGACTAAAGCAGAGAACCACAATATTTTGCATACAAATTATGCTGAGCAGAATGTAAAATCATAACTGTCTATTATTTTTCTTGCAATTGAGCCAATTTTCTTTAGGTACAGTTTTGAGGTGTGTGTTCAACAGAATGTAGTCAAAAACACGTTCACAAAAAGTATGGGTTACTGAATGCTGAACTGCACTGTTATAATCACTAAGCCATTGTAAGACCTTACCTGTGTCCCTGTATCACTTGTCGCTGCTGCCCTTTGACTAAAACATTTTTGTATGTCCATTTTCCTTTTTTCCCCTGGCAGCATATTTGAGTTAGTCACCTATAGTAAAAGTCATCTAGTAAAAGTGAGATAATTGACTATATCAAAACATGATAGGGCTGTACCAAATAGTTCGAAGTGTTCATAATGTTGACATTCGAAATCTAAATCAACATACATTTTTTTTTTTAATGAACATTTTTCTTTTTCTTTTAAATATTAATTTGCCAAGGTATGGCGAGTGCCATACCTTGCCATACCAAAACGACACCCCTGACCTTTCTCCTCCTATGTTACTCCTCCTACCTTACTCCTCCTACATTACTCCTCCTATGTTACTCCTCCTATGTTACTCCTCCTATGTTACTCCTCCTACCTTACTCCTCCTACGTTACTCCTCCTACCTTACTCCTCCTACATTACTCCTCCTACGTTACTCCTCCTATGTTACTCCTCCTATGTTACTCCTCCTACCTTACTCCTCCTACATTACTCCTCCTACGTTACTCCTCCTATGTTACTCCTCCTATGTTACTCCTCCTACCTTACTCCTCCCACCTTACTCCTCTTACCTTCCCCTCCTCATTTCACAGGTGTGTTGTTTAATGGAGAAGCATACAGGCAACATGGCACAGTACAGGACGGGCCATTGATGTATGAAATGTGCTGTTTAAAGAAACAAACATGGGTTATTGTAATGTGACTCAAAGATGTGATACTGAGCTACTTTCCTGGCATATACATAAAATATAGCAAACTCTATCCACAAACACACTTGAAAAAAAGGCTATTTGAGAGAAGTGCGACAAAGGTGCCCGGAGGGTTAAGTAGGGTTTGATTTGACTGGGACAATGTAGATAGTATGTTGTTAAGTTGTCAATCACAGAGAATATACAAATTTTACTTTCCTGCGTGATTTCTAGGAATGCTCTTGTCCACACAGTTGCACTTGAGGCGGCTGCCACTGGCGGCGGACATTCTGAGATGAACCAGAAGTTATTGTTTGCCCGCAGGCAAGCCCAGGCTCCGGTGGGGTTTACTTTGGGCTCTCACTGTGTTCACACCGCAGACCTCTAGATCCTCTCAATCCCCTGGACCAGGAGTTCACCCGACTCTTTCACGGCAGAACCCGCCACCAGAGGTGTTATCTTGCGTGGGACCCACCGAACATGCAGTGATGGTGGGAAACACACAAGCGCAGCCGCACACACAAACTTCATGCACTACATTTAGAGCAGACAAGGGGTGAGGAGCAGAGAGAGAGGAGAGGTTAGGAGCAGAGAGAGAAGAGAGGTTAGGAGCAGAGAGAGAAGAGAGGAGCAGAGAGAGAAGAGAGGTTATGAGCGGAGAGAGAAGAGAGGAGCAGAGAGAGAAGAGAGGATCAGAGAGAGAAGAGAGGAGCAGAGAGAGAGAGAGAGGAGAGGTTAGGAGCAGAGAGAGAAGATAGGAGCAGAGAGAGAAGATATGTTATGAGCAGAGAGAGAAGAGAGGAGCAGAGAGAGAAGAGAGAGAGGAGAGGAGCAGAGAGAGAAGAGAGGAGCAGAGAGAGGAGAGATGTTATGAGCAGAGAGAGAAGAGAAGGGCAGAGAGAGAAGAAAGAGAGGAGTGGAGCAGAGAGAGAAGAGAGGAGCAGAGAGAGAAGAAATGGTATGAGCAGAGAGAGAATAGAGGAGCAGAGAGAGAAGAGAGAGAAGAGATGATCAGAGAGAGAAGAGAGGAGCAGAGAGAGAAGAGAGGAGCAGAGAGAGAAGAGAGGAGCAGAGAGAGAAGAGAGGAGCAGAGAGAGAAGAGAGGTGAGGAGCAGAGAGATAAGAGAGGAGCAGAGAGAGAAGAGAGAGAAGAGAGGAGCAAAGAGAGAAGAGAAGAGAGGAGCAGAGAGAGAAGAGAGGTGAGGAGCAAAGAGAGAAGAGAGGAGCAAAGAGAGAAGATAAGAGAGGAGCAGAGAGAGAAGAGAGGAGAATAGAGGGAAGAGATGAGCAAAGAGAGAAGAGAAGAGAGGAGCAGAGAGAGAAGAGAGGTGAGGAGCAAAGAGAGAAGAGAGGAGCAAAGAGAGAAGAGAAGAGATGAGCAGAGATAGAAGAAATGTTATGAGCAGAGAGAGAAGAGAGGTGAGGAGCAGAGAGAGAAGAAAGGAGCAGAGAGAGAAGAGAGGGAAGAGATGAGCAAAGAGAGAAGAGAGGAGCAGAGAGAGAAGAGAGGTGAGGAGCAAAGAGAGAAGAGAGGAGCAAAGAGAGAAGAGAAGAGAGGAGCAGAGAGAGAAGAGAGGAGAAGAGAGGGAAGAGATGAGCAAAGATAGAAGAGAGGAGCAGAGAGAGAAGAGAGGAGCAGAGAGAGAAGAGAGGTGAGGAGCAAAGAGAGAAGAGAGGAGCAAAGAGAGAAGAGAAGAGAGGAGCAGAGAGAGAAGAGAGGTGAGGAGCAAAGAGAGAAGAGAGGAGCAAAGAGAGAAGAGAAGAGAGGAGCAGAGAGAGAAGAGAGGTGAGGAGCAAAGAGAGAAGAGAGGAGCAAAGAGAGAAGAGAGGAGCAGAGAGAGAAGAGAGGAGCAGAGAGATAATAAATGTTATGAGCAGAGAGAGAAGAGAGGAGCAGAGAGAGAAGAGAGAGAAGCAAAGAGAGAAGAGAAGAGAGGAGCAGAGAGAGAAGAGAGGTGAGGAGCAGAGAGAGAAGAGATGAGCAGAGAGAGAAGAGAGGAGCGGAGAGAGAAGAGAGGGAAGAGATGAGCAAAAAGAGAAGAGAGGAGCAGAGAGAGAAGAGAGGTGAGGAGCAAAGAGAGAGAAGAGATGAGCAGAGAGAGAAGAGAGGAGCAGAGAGAGAAGAGAGGGAAGAGATGAGCAAAAAGAGAAGAGAGGAGCAGAGAGAGAAGAGAGGTGAGGAGCAGAGAGAGAAGAGATGAGCAGAGAGAGAAGAGAGGAGCAGAGAGAGAAGAGAGGGAAGAGATGAGCAAAAAGAGAAGAGAGGAGCAGAGAGAGAAGAGAGGTGAGGAGCAAAGAGAGAAGAGAGGAGCAAAGAGAGAAGAGAAGAGAGGAGCAGAGAGAGAAGAGAGGAGAAGAGAGGGAAGAGATGAGCAAAGAGAGAAGAGAAGAGAGGAGCAGAGATAGAAGAGAGGTGAGGAGCAAAGAGAGAAGAGAGGAGCAAAGAGAGAAGAGAAGAGAGGAGCAGAGAGAGAAGAGAAGAGAGGAGCAGAGATAGAAGAGAGGTGAGGAGCAAAGAGAGAAGAGAGGAGCAAAGAGAGAAGAGAAGAGAGGAGCAGATGACTCAAAGATGTGATACTGAGCTACTTTCCTGGCATATACATAAAATATAGCCAACTCTATCCACAAACACACTTGAAAAAAAGGCTATTTGAGAGAAGTGCGACAAAGGTGCCCGGAGGGTTAAGTAGGGTTTGATTTGACTGGGACAATGTAGATAGTATGTTGTTAAGTTGTCAATCACAGAGAATATAAAATTTTTACTTTTCCTGCGTGATTTCTAGGAATGCTCTTGTCCACACAGTTGCACTTGAGGCGGCTGCCACTGGCGGCGGACATTCTGAGATGAACCAGCAGTTATTGTTTGCCTGCAGGCAAGCCCAGGCTCCGGTGGGGTTTACTTTGGGCTCTCACTGTGTTCACACGACCTCTAGATCCTCTCAATCCCCTGGACCAGGAGTTCACCCGACTCTTTCACGGCAGAACCCGCCACCAGAGGTGTTATCTTGCGTGGGACCCACCGAACATGCAGTGACGGTGGGAAACACACAAGCGCAGCCGCACACACAAACTTCATGCACTACATTTAGAGCAGACAAGGGGTGAGGAGCAGAGAGAGAGGAGAGGTTAGGAGCAGAGAGAGAAGAGAGGAGCAGAGAGGGAAGAGAGGTTATGAGCGGAGAGAGAAGAGAGGAGCAGAGAGAGAAAAGAGAGAAGAGAGGAGCAGAGAGAGAAGAGAGGAGCAGAGAGAGAGAGAGGAGAGGTTAGGAGCAGAGAGAGAAGAGAGGAGCAGAGAGAGAAGATATGTTATGAGCAGAGAGAGAAGAGAGGAGCAGAGAGAGAAGAGAGAGAGGAGAGGAGCAGACAGAGAAGAGAGGAGCAGAGAGAGAAGAGAGAGAGGAGAGGAGCAGAGAGAGAATAGATGAGCAGAGAGAGGAGAGATGTTATGAGCAGAGAGAGAAGAGAAGAGCAGAGAGAGAAGAGAGAGAGGAGTGGAGCAGAGAGAGAAGAGAGGAGCAGAGAGAGAAGAAATGGTATGAGCAGAGAGAGAAGAGAGGAGCAGAGAGAGAAGAGAGATAAGAGAGGATCAGAGAGAGAAGAGAGGAGCAGAGAGAGAAGAGAGGTGAGGAGCAGAGAGATAAGAGAGGAGCAGAGAGAGAAGAGAGAGAAGAGAGGAGCAAAGATAGAAGAGAAAAGAGGAGCAGAGAGAGAAGAGAGGTGAGGAGCAAAGCGAGAAGAGAAGAGAGGAGCAGAGAGAGAAGAGAGGAGAATAGAGGGAAGAGATGAGCAAAGAGAGAAGATAAGAGAGGAGCAGAGAGAGAAGAAATGTTATGAGCAGAGAGAGAAGAGAGGTGAGGAGCAGAGAGAGAAGAAATGAGCAGAGAGAGAAGAGAGGGAAGAGATGAGCAAAGAGAGAAGAGAGGAGAGAGGAGCAGAGAGAGAAGAGAGGTGAGGAGCAAAGAGAGAAGATAGGAGCAAAGAGAGAAGAGAAGAGAGGAGCAGAGAGAGAAGAGAGGAGAAGAGAGGGAAGAGATGAGAGGAGCAGAGAGAGAAGAGAGGTGAGGAGCAAAGAGAGAAGATAGGAGCAAAGAGAGAAGAGAAGAGAGGAGCAGAGAGAGAAGAGAGGAGAAGAGAGGGAAGAGATGAGCAAAGAGAGAAGAGAAGAGAGGAGCAGAGAGAGAAGAGAGGTGAGGAGCAAAGAGAGAAGAGAGGAGCAAAGAGAGAAGAGAAAAGAGGAGCAGAGAGAGAAGAGAGGAGCAGAGAGATAATAAATGTTATGAGCAGAGAGAGAAGAGAGAGAAGAGAGGAGCAGAGATAGAAGAGAGGAGCAGAGAGAGAAGAGAGGTGAGGAGCAGAGAGAGAAGAGAGGAGCAGAGAGAGAAGAGAGGAGCAGAGAGAGAAGAGAGGGAAGAGATGAGCAAAGAGAGAAGAGAGATGAGGAGCAAAGAGAGAAGAGAGGAGCAAAAAGAGAAGAGAAGAGAGGAGCAGAGAGAGAAGAGAGAAGAAGAGAGGGAAGAGATGAGCAAAGATAGAAGAGAAGAGAGGAGCAGAGAGAGAAGAGAGGTGAGGAGCAAAGAGAGAAGAGAGGAGCAAAAAGAGAAGAGAAGAGAGGAGCAGAGAGAGAAGAGAGAAGAAGAGAGGGAAGAGATGAGCAAAGAGAGAAGAGAAGAGAGGAGCAGAGAGAGAAGAGAGGTGAGGAGCAAAGAGAGAAGAGAGGAGCAAAGAGAGAAGAGAAGAGAGGAGCAGAGAGAGAAGAACTTTGAACTGCTGCGGTCAGGCAAGCGATACCGGAGTCTCAAGGCGAGCACAGAAAGACTCAGAAGAAGCTTCTATCCCCAGGCCATCAGGCTGCTAAACGAACAATGAATGAACACTACACAACAACAACCACCAAACGCACATAGCACACACATCCACACGCACACACTCACTTTAAACAAACACACTGTAGCACCCACTCCACACACTTTATAGCACACACCCACTTTAAACAAACACACTGTAGCACCCACTCCCCACACTTTATATTTATGGATGAAGGATTGCACTACAACTTGTACACCTTACTGTAAATTGTACCTAAAATTGTACCTCATCCCATTTCTGCTTTGCACTAGATAGTACTGTACATTAGTACACTGCATAGTATTGTGTATTGTATATTATATGGTAACTCAGAACATTGTACATATGTCTATACCGAACACTGTGACCTCATTTTTCTTCTTCTAAATTCATGCTATATTATGTTATTATGTTATTTGATACTATCTTGTCTAGCACAGTCTCTGGAGCGTAACAGTAAGAAGCATTTTGTATGAAAGTATTCTGTACTTCTGTATGACAACTATTAAAGAACTTGAACTTGAAGAGAGGAGCAGAGAGATAATAAATGATATGAGCAGAGAGAGAAGAGAGGAGCAGAGAGAGAAGAGAGAGAAGAGAGGAGCAGAGAGAGAAGAGAGGAGCATAGAGAGAAGAGAGGTGAGGAGCAGAGAGAGAAGAGAGGAGCAGAGAGAGAAGAGCGGAGCAGAGAGAGAAGAGAGGAGCAGAGAGAGAATGTAAACGGATGGCAATGTAAACGTATGTGCCCATTTGAATTGAATTGAGAGAAGAGAGGAGCAGAGATAGAAGATAGGTGAGGAGCAGAGAGAGAAGAGAGGTGAGGAGCAAAGAGAGAAGAGAGGAGCAAAGAGAGAAGAGAAGAGAGGAGCAGAGAGAGAAGAGAGGAGCAGAGAGAGAAGAGAGGAGCAAAGAGAGAAGAGAAGAGAGGAGCAAAGAGAGACGAGAGGAGCAGAGAGAGAAGCGGGGGGCAGAGAGAGAAGAGAGAGAAGAGAGGAGCAGAGAGAGAAGAGAGAGAAGAGAGGAGCAGAGAGAGAAGAGAGAGAAGAGAGGAGCAGAGAGAGAAGAGAGAGAAGAGAGGAGCAGATAGAGAAGAGAGGAGCAGAGAAAGAATATAGGTTAGGAGCAGAGAGAGAAGAGAGGTGAGGAGCAGAGAGAGAAGAGAGGTGAGGAGCAGAGAGAGAAGAGAGGTTAGGAGCAGAGAGAGAAGAGAGGTGAGGAGCAAAGAGAGAAGAGACAAGAGGAGCAGAGAGAGAAGAGAGAAGAGGTGAGGAGCAAAGAGAGAAGAGAAGTGAAGAGAGGAGCAGAGATAGAAGAGCGGAGCAAAGAGAGAAGGGACAAGAGGAGCAGAGAGAGAAGAGAGGTGAGGAGCAAAGAGAGAAGAGAAAAGAAGAGAGGAGCATAGATAGAAGAGAGGAGCAAAGAGAGAAGAGACAAGAGGAGCAGAGAGAGAAGAGAGAAGAGAGGTGAGGAGCAAAGAGAGAAGAGAAGGGAAGAGAGGAGCAGAGATAGAAGAGAGGAGCAAAGAGAGAAGAGACAAGAGGAGCAGAGAGAGAAGAGAGAAGAGAGAAGAGAGGAGCAGAGATAGAAGAGAGGAGCAAAGAGAGAAGAGAAGAGAGGAGCTTTTGCGCTCTGATTGGCCAGGTCATGTGACATGTGCGCCAATCGTGGGACAGCAAGTTCTGCGCCTATTTCCGGGTCTAACAGCCTGCAAACTACCTGGCGTTCTATCACCATGCTCTAAGACAAACTCTAACCTTAACCAACTTCGAAAGAGTGCCTAAGCTTAACCGTCGGAATCAGGGCAGGCGTTCTATCGCCATGCTCTAAGACAAACTCTAACCGTAACCAACTTCGAACGAACGCCTAAGCTTAACCAGTGTAGAAACTTGCGGTCCCACGATTGGGCGTACATGTCACATGACCAGAAATGACCTGGCCAATCAGAAACGCGGAAACGCAGTTCTGTTGTAGACGGCATTCAGGCGGGATGGAGCACTATTCTTCCAAAAGATATTCCCTCCGATGGTGGTGGGGAGCGATCTCTAACACGTTGGTCAAAAATCTCCTGTAGGTGTTCAACTGTTTTGAGATCTGGTGACTGCGAAAGGCCGTAGTATATGGCCGAGCGTCCTGGGTGAGACACTCACGTCCAACATAGTCCTTGAGAGAGCAGGACCAGGCGACCAGGAGACACCGACCCGGTCCTCGGCTCCCAGACCGATTGTGATGAGATTCCTGAACTACAGGTATCGGGAGAAGACACTGAGAGCAGCCAAAAAACAGAAGGAGGTGAGATACGAAGACCACAGTCAGTTTTCTTCAGCTGAAACATGCAAGCAGCAGTGACAATTTGACAGTTGAAGCTCAGTTTCGACTTTCGACTTGCAGGTTTCTGTATCCAGCCCAACTGGTAATAATAACACAGATTTTTAAATATGTGGAGGAAGCAGAAAACTAACTCAGAAAGATACAAACTACTCGAAGAGCCTCACAAATTGAAGATGGTGAGATAAGCCTACTAGGTTTCTTTTCCTTCTACAATAAATGTTTTCGCTCTCGCAATCAAAGCGGACATAGACAAAGAAGGTAACGAGACTAAAGTTTTTTATTCAGAAAACTCTCGCGGTAAGGTCTAGGGCTGAGCCCAAACGTTCGATGGTTCAGACCTTCGTTCATTACGTTGGCACTCAAATCTTAATTAATGGGTTTAAACCTCCGCTTAAAAAAAAGTATGTATTTAAAATCTTTAGTTTTTTATTCATTTATTTATTTTAGACTAAATATATATATCAGAATGTGATATATCAGAATATCACAGTACTATGTTGTGTTTACAATAATTTGAAAGTCATGAAAGTCATGCACGAACACAGACACAACACAGTCTAGTCGAGATGAGGAGGGGTTACCGGTTCGTCATACATGATCAGGAAATGAATCAATCATGCAAAAAAAGAGAGAGAGAGAGAGGGAGACTCACTCACACTCACCAGTCTTATTTCATAATACAACGTTTCCTAATGGACGTTTGGATTAAAGTGTATGCAGTAGGGCTGCAACTAATGATTATTTTGGTCGTCGACTAATCTGTAGATTATTTTTCCGATTAGTCGACTAATCTAACGTTTATTTTTGTCACACCCTCCATCTCTGCTTCCTGTGGGCGCGGCTCCATTTCCGGGCTCCAGTGCATGTTTTACCTCACGTGCTCAAGTCTGCACACCTCTGAATGTCACCATGTTGTCCATTCCCTCTACCATAACATAACATGATCCCATAGCAAATTTAAATAATGACTCATGAAACATTTGAATTAGGATCTTAAGCTACTTGCTTAATCAAATGTATTTAATAACAAATACAATAATCAATCATAATAAACAAATTAAATAATACAAATTAAAGTGCACGTTTAAATGTAAAGATAATGTGCAAATAATGTTTTAAAAGTAGCAGCCTCTGCCCCAGCACCGCGGTTCTGATGGGGCTGTTATCCTGGTCCAGGAGGGTGACGTGGATCCACTCACTATGGCTCCACCATCTCCAACAGCCGTAGGGGAGAGGAGAGGAGGACGAGTCAGATCAGACAGACTTCTAGGTCTTTTGTTTGCTGGGTCTGTGTGTGAGTGAGAGGGGCTGTGTGTGTGTGTGTCTTACTCTGATCTCCTGCAGAGGAACACACAATTTACAAATGACAGCGTCCATAAAGGAACCCGTGATTGCATTGCTATAGCAAACTTATAAATCATCAGATATAAGATAGCTAGGGGCGGCTGGGTGGCATAGCAGAGATTGCGCTCGTCACCAATGCAAGAGACTCCGGTATCGAATCCCAGTCTCAGCATTGCCTTCGACTTCGAGAAGCTTCTATCCCCAGGCCATCAGGCTGCTAAACGAACAATAAACACTATGCAACAACCATCAAATACACACAGCACACACACCCACACGCACACACTCACTTAAACAAACAACACACTGCAGCACCCACTCTCCACACTTTAGATAACACAAACACACTTTATATTTACACCTACTGTAAATTGTACCTAAATTGCACCTCATCCCATTTCTGCCTTGCACTATATAGTATTGTATATTAGTACACTGCACAGTATTGTATATTATATGGTAACTCAGTTACGTCTATTCTGCATCGAACATTGTACATAATGTCTATACTGAACACTGTGACCTCATTTTTTTTACTTCTAACTTACATGCTATACTATGTTATTTTATTTCATACTTATCTTGTCTTGCACAGTCTCTGGAGCGCAACAGTAAGAAGCATTTTGTATAAAAGTATTCTGTACTTCTGTATGACAACTATTAAAGAAACTTGAAACTTGAACTTGAAACTTGACTTGGGCCGGCCGTCGTACTGGCTCATTTGGCAGAGTCAGCGGGTGGAAGTCGATGGGTGGACGTTGTGGACAGCGACTCCTACAGGTATCGGGGGCAGCGTGAGCCTCCCACGCGCTACTCCTCGCCACTGAGGGCGCGTTCACACCTACCCTGTTTGGTCCACTTTAAGTGGACCATGGTCCTTTTAAGTGGACCATGGTCCCTTTAGATCGATAGTCCGTTTGGTTTGTACAGGTGTGAACGCAAACCGAACTATAATGAGGACCAAACAACCGAACCATGGTCCTCTTGAAAAGTTGGGACTCGGTTCGTTTCAATCGAACTATAGTACCTAATCCAGGAAGCAAAGTAGCCTACTCCTCTCTAGACTGACGCCGCACGCGGACAGTCTCTCTCTTCCTCCCTCTCTCTCTCTCCTCTCTAGACGCAGTCTCTCTCTTCCTCTCTCTCTATAGACTCGCGCCGCGCGCACCCCCCAACGTTCTCCTGCGTGAGGAGGACATTCGTGGACATTCTCTCAGATAAAGAAAAAAAAAGCTTACATACTTTTTGGGTAATTTCATAATAGCAGCGTGGACCAGCTCTGTAACAACAACGCATCTCGAGCTGCTCCTATGCAGCTGTCTAGTAGTTGACAGCTTACGCAGGAAGGAAAGGTCTCTCTCTCTCTCTCTCTCTCTCTCTCTCTCTCTCTCTCTCTCTCTCTCTCTCTCTCTCTCTCTCTCTCTCTCTCTCTCCTCTCTAGTCAACTAGCGCCGTGCTCATAATAGTATCTCTCTCATTACGCTGCCGGCAACTGATTACGTTTGTGAGTGCTATAGTCCAATAGATGCGACAGCATGTCCTTTGTTTACAAATTAGATCTGCACCAAACAGGGTAGTGTGAACGCAGACCAAAATCAAACAATGTATCATTTTCACATTTGGTCCACCAGAAAGTCCGGACTATCCACGGAAAGTCCGGACTATCCCTGGACTTTCAGATGTGAACACACCCTGAGAGTCCGCGCTGTCGGGTGAAAAGATGCAACAGGCTGCCTCCTTGTGTACCGGAGGGGAAACGTGATGCAATTAGGCTTCTATCCTCACTACAACCGACCAGTGGGGGGCATAGTCTAGCAACGTTCAAGACAGGGGAGGGGAGAATTGGCAATACGAAATTGGGATTGGAGAAAAAATAGAAAATGAGGAGAAAAAGTGGATAAAAAAAAAGATATAAGATAGCTAGCACTAACGTTCCCTGTCTCTGCAGTCTTGCCTGCGCTTTAGCCCAAAAAGTTCAAATTTTTTCAACTGAGAAAAAAAGCAGCTGTAAACACTGGTAGCCTAGCCAAGCTCTAGTGTGCTCTATTAGGCTGTAAGCTCTGCTCTGTTTACCTAACGTTACATACAGCTCGTTGGTGGACACGCAGCCTCAACATATTTATTTTTTTACCTACTTTTTCTCCTCCTTTTTCTGAGATTTTTCTCCCATCCCAATTTCCTCTCGTGCCAATTCTCCCTCCCCTGTCCTGATCGTTGCTCGCATGTGCCCCCCACTGGCCGGTCGTAGGGAGGATAGAAGCCCATCACATGTCCCCTCTGATACATGTGGAGGCAGCCAGTCACATCTTTTCACCTGCCAGCGCGGACTCTCATTGGCGAGGTGTAAAGTGTGGGAGGCTCACACTGCCCCCGCCATTTCCTGTCTTTGCTGTGCAGGCGCCCTGACCGACCTGTAGGAGTCGCTGTTTACAACGACCAGACTACCACCCATCGACTCCCCTCCCGCTGACTCTGCCAATTGAGTCAGTATGACAGCCGGCCCAAGCCGGAGGCAACGCTGACAGCCGGATTCGAGACCGGTGTCCCTTGCGTTGGTGATGAGCGCAATGTCCGCTGTGCCACCCAGCCGCCTCCAGCCTCAACATATTAACTGAAATAGCGTTTGCTTAGCAAGCATTATCCATGAGACTTTCTGGTTTCCAACATGTAAGCTTACAATACTATGGCTAACTAGCTAAAACGTACCCATGATCCGAGTAGCTGTCATCACGGTTCCAGTGTGCTTGCTCGTCCATCACTGTAGTGCTCCTCGCTGCTGCTTTCTTCTTCGTTGTTAGTACACAGAATGCAGTCATGGCAGACAAGGGAAAAGATACTGCCCCAGCACTTCCTGTAGTGCATTGCAGTTACAAATGAACATTTGCGCAGTTTTGAATGAACGTTATCGGCTCTCTGTTTTTATACGACGCATCAACACTAAACATTTTTATGATCGACGTCGTCGATTATGTCGACTAATCGTTGCAGCCTAGAATGCAGTGATGCTGAACTTTCCCAGCGGAACACAAGTTACTTAACGTTATACAGGTATGTTATGCTCGTTAAGCTATGCATATTTAGCTTGCTAACGTTAAGATAGCAGGGGCTGTCGGCCAACAAAGATGTTGATTCAACAAATGTATTCACAAAATGTATTACCATCCAAGCATTATTGAAGCCTCCTGTGACCAGTAAGTAGGTACTACTACTTAATAACCATTTTTGACCGCAGCAATATGCGCATGTGTTCTACGTTAAGTGTAAATGTGCGCTATGTGCGTAAAGTCAGTACTGAACCAGTACTGAACCAGACATTTTTTTTAGGAGCACATCTACATGCCATTATACAGCAGATAACCTACTCTACATGACATTATACAGTAGACTATAACGGTTCTCCCGTTCATGCTCGCCGGACCTGGAACATCTGTCCATCCAATGTCGCCCGTTTCATCTCCCCCGAGAATTCACCGCCATTATCATGACAGCGGTGTACATTCCAACACAAGCGAATACCGCCAGGGCCCTGGCGGATCTACAGGTCCATCTATACAATCACCAGATCAAACATCCAGATGCAGCCATGATAGTAGCTTGAAATTTCAATCAAGCGAATCTGAAAAAAGTTATGCCAAAGCACATCGCTTGCACCACCAGGGGAGGAAATACGCTGGATCATTGTTACACCCTGTTCAGAGCCGGTTACAAAGCAGTACCAGCTCCTCTATTAGTTGGATCAACGAGCACATCGAATCATGACGCCATCTTGCTCTACCCGGCCTACAGGCAGAGATCACATGACGCTGTCATGTCACGTGAGGTAAAGAAGTGGTCCGACCAATCAGAGGCCACGCTACAGGACGCACTTGATGACGTCGACTGGGGGATGCTTCAGGCAAGCTCCAGTGACGTCAGTGAGCTTGCTGATGTTGTTGTCAGTTTCATAACAACTTTAGCCGATAGCATTGTACCCACGAAGACGGTTCGAGTCTTCCTGAACCAGAAACCGTGGGTTGACAATAATATCCGAGTGGCCCTGAATGCTCGCACCGCTGCTTATAACCTGGGCAGAGCGTCAGGAAACATGGAGGAGTATAAGGCTACAGTCTATACTCTGCGCAAGGCCGTAAAGCTTGCTAAGAGAACATACGCTGGCAAGATGGAGGCACAAATGGCCCAGAATGACACAAGAGATTTATGGCGAGGACTACGGACGATAACTGACTACAAAGTCAGCTCCCCCTCAATCGGGAGTGCCGACGCCTCTCTCGCGGATCAACTCAACTCCTTTTACGCACGGTTCGATGCAAACAGTGGCGACACTAGCTCACCGGCTAACGACGTCACTGACGCGCCGGCCGTCGTGGAGGGGGGGGCAGCTGTGGTGTTCCACAAGGAAGCATACTAGGACCGCTACTGTTCCTAATTTATGCAAATGACATGTCGTCAGCTTGTGACTGCAACTTGTTCCTGTTCATGGACGACTCAGCCCTGCTGGTCTCTGACAAGAACAAGTTAGAGGTTGAAAAAACCCTCAGCTCGGAACTAGGCAAAATCTGCATCTGGCTCGCTGATAACAAACTATCACCTGGGTAAAACAGAGTCCATTCTCTTTGGTTCAAATAACAAACTCAAAATGTATTACCATCCAAGCATTATTGAAGCCTCCTGTGACCAGTAAGTAGGTACTACTACTTAATAACCATTTTTGACCGCAGCAATATGCGCATGTGTTCTACGTTAAGTGTAAATGTGCGCTATGTGCGTAAAGTCAGTACTGAACCAGTACTGAACCAGACATTTTTTTTAGGAGCACATCTACATGCCATTATACAGCAGATAACCTACTCTACATGACATTATACAGTAGACTATAATCATAGTGAGATACTGGTTCTCCCGTTCATGCTCGCCGGACCTGGAACATCTGTCCATCCAATGTCGCCCGTTTCATCTCCCCCGAGAATTCACCGCCATTATCATGACAGCGGTGTACATTCCACCACAAGCGAATACCGCCAGGGCCCTGGCGGATCTACAGGTCCATCTATACAATCACCAGATCAAACATCCAGATGCAGCCATGATAGTAGCCGGCAATTTCAATCAAGCAAATCTGAAAAAAGTGATGCCAAAGCACATCGCTTGCACCACCAGGGGAGGAAATACGCTGGATCATTGTTACACCCTGTTCAGAGCTGGTTACAAAGCAGTACCAGCTCCTCTATTAGTTGGATCAACGAGCACATCGAATCATGACGCCATCTTGCTCTACCCGGCATACAGGCAGAGATCACATGACGCTGTCGTGTCACGTGAGGTAAAGAAGTGGTCCGACCAATCAGAGGCCACGCTACAGGACGCACTTGATGACGTCGACTGGGGGATGCTTCAGGCAAGCTCCAGTGACGTCAGTGAGTTTGCTGATGTTGTTGTCAGTTTCATAACAACTTTAGCCGATAGCATTGTACCCACGAAGACGGTTCGAGTCTTCCTGAACCAGAAACCGTGGGTTGACAATACTATCCGAGTGGCCCTGAATGCTCGCACCGCTGCTTATAACCTGGGCAGAGCGTCAGGAAACATGGAGGAGTATAAGGCTACAGTCTATACTCTGCGCAAGGCCGTAAAGCTTGCTAAGAGAACATACGCTGGCAAGATGGAGGCACAAATGGCCCAGAATGACACAAGAGATTTATGGCGAGGACTACGGACGATAACTGACTACAAAGTCAGCTCCCCCTCAATCGGGAGTGCCGACGCCTCTCTCGCGGATCAACTCAACTCCTTTTACGCACGGTTCGATGCAAACAGTGGCGACACTAGCTCACCGGCTAACGACGTCACTGACGCGCCGGCCGTCGTGGAGGGGGGGGGGGCAGCTGTGGTGTTCCACAAGGAAGCATACTAGGACCGCTACTGTTCCTAATTTATGCAAATGACATGTCGTCAGCTTGTGACTGCAACTTGTTCCTGTTCATGGACGACTCAGCCCTGCTGGTCTCTGACAAGAACAAGTTAGAGGTTGAAAAAACCCTCAGCTCGGAACTAGGCAAAATCTGCATCTGGCTCGCTGATAACAAACTATCACCTGGGTAAAACAGAGTCCATTCTCTTTGGTTCAAATAACAAACTCAAAATGTATTACCATCCAAGCATTATTGAAGCCTCCTGTGACCAGTAAGTAGGTACTACTACTTAATAACCATTTTTGACCGCAGCAATATGCGCATGTGTTCTACGTTAAGTGTAAATGTGCGCTATGTGCGTAAAGTCAGTACTGAACCAGTACTGAACCAGATTTTTTTTTTAGGAGCACATCTACATGCCATTATACAGCAGTTAACCTACTCTACATGACATTATACAGTAGACTATAATCATAGTGAGATACTGGTTCTCCCGTTCATGCTCGCCGGACCTGGAACATCTGTCCATCCAATGTCGCCCGTTTCATCTCCCCCGAGAATTCACAGCCATTATCATGACAGCGGTGTACATTCCACCACAAACTAATACCGCCAGGGCCCTGGCGGATCTACAGGTCCATCTATACAATCACCAGATCAAACATCCAGATGCAGCCATGATAGTAGCCGGCAATTTCAATCAAGCGAATCTGAAAAAAGTGATGCCAAAGCACACCGCTTGCACCACCAGGGGAGGAAATACGCTGGATCATTGTTACACCCTGTTCAGAGCCGGTTACAAAGCAGTACCAGCTCCTCTATTAGTTGGATCAACGAGCACATCGAATCATGACGCCATCTTGCTCTACCCGGCCTACAGGCAGAGATCACATGATGCTGTCGTGTCACGTGAGGTAAATAAGTGGTCCGACCAATCAGAGGCCACGCTACAGGACGCACTTGATGACGTCGACTGGGGGATGCTTCAGGCAAGCTCCAGTGACGTCAGTGAGTTTGCTGATGTTGTTGTCAGTTTCATAACAACTTTAGCCGATAGCATTGTACCCACGAAGACGGTTCGAGTCTTCCTGAACCAGAAACCGTGGGTTGACAATACTATCCGAGTGGCCCTGAATGCTCGCACCGCTGCTTATAACCTGGGCAGAGCGTCAGGAAACATGGAGGAGTATAAGGCTACAGTCTATACTCTGCGCAAGGCCGTAAAGCTTGCTAAGAGAACATACGCTGGCAAGATGGAGGCACAAATGGCCCAGAATGACAAAAGAGATTTATGGCGAGGACTACGGACGATAACTGACTACAAAGTCAGCTCCCCCTCAATCGGGAGTGCCGACGCCTCTCTCGCGGATCAACTCAACTCCTTTTACGCACGGTTCGGTGCAAACAGTGGCGACACTAGCTCACCGGCTAACGACGTCACTGACGCGCCGGCCGTCGTGGAGGGGGGGGGGGGGCAGCTGTGGTGTTCCACAAGGAAGCATACTAGGACCGCTACTGTTCCTAATTTATGCAAATGACATGTCGTCAGCTTGTGACTGCAACTTGTTCCTGTTCATGGACGACTCAGCCCTGCTGGTCTCTGACAAGAACAAGTTAGAGGTTGAAAAAACCCTCAGCTCGGAACTAGGCAAAATCTGCATCTGGCTCGCTGATAACAAACTATCACCTGGGTAAAACAGAGTCCATTCTCTTTGGTTCAAATAACAAACTCAGCAAGGCAGACGGCTTCTCAGTTACAGTGGGTGACAATATTTTCACAAGGAAAGATGAAATTACATGCCTAGGTTCCATCCTAGAGGGAAATACGGTGGTGTAGTGGTTAACACTGTCGCCTCACAGCAAGAAGGTCCAGGGTTCGAATCCCGCTTGGGGACCAGGTTTCCATGATGCCAGTTACCCAGGTGGGGTATCTCCCAGGCCTTTCTGTGTGGAGTTTGCATGTTCTCCCCGTGCTCGCAAGGGTTTCCCCCCCCGATAAGATAAACCCAATGGAAAAACATGCACAACAACAAGATCGCTAACGCTGTGGCGTCCTTGACGAAGACGGACAGGAGCACTTGGATTGGTCCCCTGGCGCGGCTCACGTGGCGCCTGTCTGCTCCCGGCTGCCCTTGGGGGGGAAGGACGACGGGATGGGTTAATCGCAGATACGCATTGTATGCATGGTTCGCATGTGTGCCAAATGATGACCTCGGAGCAGGTCCTAAATTATATATTATATTATTATTATAAATCTTTCCTGTGACAAAATGGCATCCAATGTAATAAAAAGTCAACCAACGAACTAGATTCTTGTACCGGATCTCCTCTCTGGTAAACAAGAATACCCTGAAGACTCTGGCAGGAGCACTCATTCAAGGGTACTACGACTATGCTTGCACCTCATGGTACCAAAGCACCTCAAAGGCGCTAAAAACAAAATTACAAACATCACAAAACAAACTGGTCAGACTACTGCTTGACCTTACCCCTAGAACCCACCTCACCCCTGCCCACTTTGACAACCTAGCATGGCTTAGAGTAGACGACAGAGTACAGCAACTTGCAATGGGCCTGGTCTACAAGACACACTACATGACTAAGGTACCCATGTACATGTCAAAATACTTCCCAAATGTCAGTGAATACCACAACCATTATTTTTACTCATTAGGTTTTGATGTGAATTATTTAAATTCAGTTTGTCATGTTTTCAACATTATTTGAACAATGTTGTCATGTCTGTTTTGTAAATACACATTTCATTTAGATATTTCTGGGGGGGGGGGGGGTATGTACAAATGTGTTAATGTTACTGCTGTGAAATTCTGTGGCTTGTTACTCTAATAAAGTTGTAAAGAATAAATAGATAAATAAATAAAGAATAAATAAAGAATTGTTTCTGTATACAAAGTGTGTACAATCAACTGTGTTGGCCCTGTATTCTGATGTGTGTTCATGCAGGGAATGTAATTTCTTGATGAATAAAACATTTATTGAGCTGTACTGTATTGTACCTGTTACAAAGGGTCAGATTAAACCGAATATATATATTTATTGCCTGAGATCCCATGTATAATATTTGTATATCGTTTGATATCCCCTGTATATTCCTTGTACAATATGCACTGAATATCCCTTTAGTCTAGCAGGACAGACCATACTATTCGTTCCCCTATTGGAAGCGATCCCCTGGCGCCAGGTACCGAGTAAAGCCTTACCCCCTCGAGCTGACTTGAAAGCTACCGCCAGGACTTGCCCAAACATGCCCGCTTTCGCCCACAGCTACGAGACCGAGAGGCGACAGAAATGAGATAGGTACTATTTGTTCACGGTACATATATATATGGCGCAAGAAATGTAGAACCCCCCTTGCAGTTCCTCTTCAGTTCGCCTTCAGTTCAGTCTGGTTCAGTTACCAAGTAAAGCCTTACCCACTACGCAACGTGCGGTACAGCAGGGCTCGCATTGCCCCAATATAGTCTTGTGTTATCCTAAATACGTCTGTTTGTCGTATCGTTCGCTATTCATTAGTAAACCTTCATTACGAGTCAAAGACCACGTGGAGTGAGTAATTGTGCGTCGACATAGAGCACTTATTGCCCGTGCTAATAGCATAGTAACGTCAAGTTCAGCCGTGCATTACCGCACCGGAGGATTTACACCGGAGCAGCAGCACCACGGGGGATTTACACCCCGCCCGCAGTGCCACTCTCCGGGCAAGGATTATTCTTCTTCATTGCTTTGACCAAGCTGCTGGAACAGAGAACCGCCTACCCCACTGCTACTGTGGGATCTACACCTGCCCGTGAGACCATCACTCAAGCCCGCTTCTGTTGTACCAGAGGCTCCACAGCTCTCACCTACACGGCGCGCATCCTGGGACCAGGTTGCCTCTCCCCGCTGCCACAGGGGTGACATCGCCCCCTTGAACCCTGGACTTGCATAGAGCTTTGCCTCCCTCTGCTGGCTTACAACCGGTAGTACACCCTATCCCAGGGTACCTAGATCTAATTACTTAATATTTACTATTGATTTGCCTGCACATTCTATTTGCCTTATAAGCGCAATCTAAGCAAAGTATATTATGTAACAATATTCCCTTTTATGTAATAAATATTCTAACCGAGTATTCTGTGTGGAAAACCGTGTTATTGTTGGAGTGTTCTAATCTAATAATACTTATGTACAGTATTGGCCAGAAGTACATAGACGGTAGTGATTAATGATATCAGTACTTGATTAATACAGTCAGGGAATTGTACCCCTCAGTTACAATTGGTCCTTCGATAGCCGAGATAATAATTAGCGTAATATTAATATAATATTAATATTGGCATGGCCGATGACGAACACTCCACAAACGGTTCTCCTAAGCTAGATCGCCCGCAGCGCAGACGACAGCCACCTCCCTACCTAGAGGCATACTCTGTCAGTCCAATACCTAGCTTTAAAGGGAAGTTAAACGCCGAAAAAGTAGAAAGTAAAATTATGTCTGACCTTAACAACCAGGCTACCCCGCCAACAGAGGCCCTACTGGGTGCTAATGTAACTGACCAAGCTCACGGTGGGGACCAGGAGGGAACTGACACGACTTTACCCCCAGACAATACCGAACAAATAGCCCCCGATCAGCCCCGGGAGGAAGACAACCCTGAAGAGACGCGCAACCAGGAGACGGATCTCCTCGGTACGCAACAGGAGAATGGATCTCCAACAAGTACTGCCGGGAGCCGATCGCCCCGAACGGCGTCTTCCCCCAGCGAGGCGGACAAGATGCTGGCGCAAGCACTCATCGCCACCCTGGCAGCCTCCACCGAACGCGATCGACTCCAAGCGCAACAGACGTGCGAGCGCGAACATTACGCAGGTGAGCGAGAGCGCTTCCAGGCGCAACAAAGGAGCGAAGACGACCGCATAAGGCTGGAGACCAGACGCCTCCAGACAGAAGAGAACATCGAGAGAAGCCGCGCCGACGTCGCAACTGCACAGCTCCACGCTGCCCATGCCAGCGCGAATGCCCAGCGCGACGTCGCCAACGCACAGCGCGACGCTGCCCAGGCCAGCGCCAATGCGCAGCGCGACATCGCCAACGCCCAGCGCGAAGCCGCCAATGCCCAGCGCGAAGCCGCGCGCGACGCAGCCCATGCCCGGCGCGAGGCAGAGCGCGACCGGCTGCAGGCGGAGCTGATGGACAAACTGGTTGCCATGGCGACACCCCCTCACTCCGCACGGAGCTCCCAGAGGTCGTCAAGACATGGGTCTAGGACACATTCCCCCACCCGACGAAGCGACCCGGGACCCCGCCTACAGGAGGATCCTGTCCACGTCTCTGAACCCCCTCCCCAGCCGGTCCATACGAGACCTAGCAACCGGGGTACAGAACCGAACCACGCCGAGAGACTGAACAGAAGACTCCAGGTCCTAGCAGAGGAAGAGGAGGAGGAAGAGGAGGGGTGTCAAGCCGACCAGCAGCAACGTGCTCTGGCCCAGGAGGCCCAGTACAGCCCCGACCCGCAGCAACGTACTCAGGACCAGGAGGTCCAGTACAGCCCAGAAGTCAGCCCCGAGGCCCTGCGCTACAAACCCGCGACTCAACTCACGGGTGAGTTTGACGCACCGCCAGCCCCGAGGAACAGCACCTGGGTACCCGACCTTCGGTACCCACCAAGTACCAGCCCAAGACGACACGCCAGAGGAGACTCGCCTAGGAGGCCTCTCCCCCAACGCTCACCGATGTGCCAGTCATCCATGACATCATACATTGGCACACCGACGATTCCAAACTTCATCCATGAGAATCGAGCACAGTACACGGAGCTCCGGATGTGCTTA
Source organism: Notolepis coatsorum (assembly GCF_963971535.1). Lineage (NCBI taxonomy): Eukaryota > Metazoa > Chordata > Actinopteri > Aulopiformes > Paralepididae > Notolepis > Notolepis coatsorum. The sequence goes on from NC_140165.1 coordinate 277,804,630, forward strand.
GAGACAATGCTGGTGGATGTCGCTGATGAACGCCACAAGTATGCAATATTACTCCAGCACCTGAAAGTGCCCCGAGCGCACAACATAGCGCTAGCCTATGCCACCTCTTCGACCCCATACACAGCGGCCCTTGCGGCGCTGGACCAGAGATATGGACGTATATGGGATTATGTAATAGAAGAGATAAGGCATATTGACCGCTTACCCCCAGCCACAGACAATCGCTCACTAGACGACCTGTCAATCAAAGTGCAGTCCCTGGTGGGGATGCTGGGAGCGCAACGGGAGAAGGGCAGGCATGAGCTATACGCCAACTCTAACGTTGAGAGGATTTTGGAGAAGCTGCCACCCGCAAGACAGGAGCGCCTTCGGCGGCAGAGGGACTACCGAGATCCCGACGGCCCCGAGCCGTCCCTCCTTGATCTGGCCGACTTCCTGGCGAGAGAGGTCAGCAGCTTACGACTAGATACATTCGGGCGGAGCACGCCAAGCTCCAGAGAGGGACCCAGGAGAATAAATGATGGAAGAAGATCGGTGACTGTCATGCACCAATCAGAGTCAGTACCGCAGCACTCCAACCACAACACCCCCTCGACGAAAGAGGACCAGTGGAAGATTGAGTGCCAGTACTGTGAGGGAGAACATCGGCTCCATCAGTGCGAAGATTTCAAGAAGCTGACCACGGATGATGTGAGCCAGTGGGTCAAGGACCACCGCCGCTGCTTCCGCTGCGCGCGCAGCCACCTAGCAGCTGAGTGCCGCCTGAAGAAAAAGTGCAGCAGGTGCGGTGGCACCCACCTGGAGGTCCTGCACGACATCAACAAGCGTCACCCAGGACAACAGAGTGGGCCCGTCGCGGTCATGTACCACGCCGAGGCGGTGGCACCAGCACCGAAGTTCCACCAGACCGCTCCCTTCTGTCCCGACTGCTACGGCAGACACTGGCGGACAAGGTGCGACTCGTACCATATAGAGTCTACGTCACCACCCGAGACAGGAGTGCTCCACATTGACCAGCACAGCGAGACCCCCCGAGTGCTCCTCAAAGTGGTCAGAGTGCTCCTGAGCCACGGGGACAAAGTCATGGACACTTACGCCGTCCTTGATGACGGGTCAGAGAAGACCCTTCTGCTCGCGTCCGCTGCGGCCCAGCTGGGACTGCGGGGGAGCGAGAACCAAATGACGATTCGGACAATAAGAAGAGATTTAAAGACGATAAAGGGCGAGAATGTCTCCTTCACTATCGCAGCAAGCGGGAAGCCAGAGCGACGGTACAAGATCACAAATGCTTTCACCAGCCAAGAAATAGGACTGTCGCAGTACACCTACCCTGTCACCAAGTTGATGGACAAATACGTGCACCTGCGTCAACTACCTATCCCGCTCATAGACGGCGCCACCCCGACCCTGCTGATAGGCTCCGACCATGCAGACCTCATCGTCCCGATAGACCGGGTCCATACCGGAACCCGAGGCTGTCCTGCAGCAGTCGAGACCCGCCTAGGGTGGACCCTCCAAGGCCCCCTCGCTAAATCTCTCAACCAAACAGCAGCCACTAGCTGCCTCCACTCCAGAGCGACAGAAGAAGACACCGGCCTCTCCCCCATACAGCAGAGGCTATTGACATTAAGCGAGAGGCCCGTGAGAGAACCGTGGGTACCAGAGGGAGTTCGGAACTCCACCCCCCTCAGCTGCGCTTCAGACGTAGCTGACCTCGAACCCAGCACCCCAAGCGACTCCTTGACGGGGCGGCCGGGACCGGCCCCTCCTCACACGGGGTACAGAGTGAACAAGAGAAACAGACGGAGGAGGAGAAAGCACAGCCAAGCCCAGATCAAAGCAGTCTCAGGCCCGCTTCCTCCTAAGCCCCCCTTCATCCCGTCCAGTCGTCATGACCGTAGACCAGTCACTACCCCGAGCTGCGTGGCCGGCCGGCCGCGTAAGCAAAGTGACCACTGGTGCCGACGGAAAGGTCAGAGTGGCAGAAGTGCTCGGCCAAGGGCGGATCTACAACCGACCCGTGGCGAGGCTGATAGAGTCGCCAAGGCTCCCCGACTTGCCTAATGACGACCATGACCCCTGACTTTGTGACCTGCCCGACCCCTCACGGACATTGAGTAGTGGACAGTGCAGTTAATCTGTCCCTGCTTAGCTAATTAGGTGGGACTAATTAGGGGGTGGCTGTTACAAAGGGTCAGATTAAACCGAATATATATATTTATTGCCTGAGATCCCATGTATAATATTTGTATATCGTTTGATATCCCCTGTATATTCCTTGTACAATATGCACTGAATATCCCTTTAGTCTAGCAGGACAGACCATAATATTCGTTCCCCTATTGGAAGCGATCCCCTGGCGCCAGGTACCGAGTAAAGCCTTACCCCCTCGAGCTGACTTGAAAGCTACCGCCAGGACTTGCCCAAACATGCCCGCTTTCGCCCACGGCTACGAGACCGAGAGGCGACAGAAATGAGATAGGTACTATTTGTTCACGGTACATATATATATGGCGCAAGAAATGTAGAACCCCCCTTGCAGTTCCTCTTCAGTTCGCCTTCAGTTCAGTCTGGTTCAGTTACCAAGTAAAGCCTTACCCACTACGCAACGTGCGGTACAGCAGGGCTCGCATTGCCCCAATATAGTCTCGTGTTATCCTAAATACGTCTGTTTGTCGTATCGTTCGCTATTCATTAGTAAACCTTCATTACGAGTCAAAGACCACGTGGAGTGAGTAATTGTGCGTCGACATAGAGCACTTATTGCCCGTGCTAATAGCATAGTAACGTCAAGTTCAGCCGTGCATTACCGCACCGGAGGATTTACACCGGAGCAGCAGCACCACGGGGGATTTACACCCCGCCCGCAGTGCCACTCTCCGGGCAAGGATTATTCTTCTTCATTGCTTTGACCAAGCTGCTGGAACAGAGAACCGCCTACCCCACTGCTACTGTGGGATCTACACCTGCCCGTGAGACCATCACTCAAGCCCGCTTCTGTTGTACCAGAGGCTCCACAGCTCTCACCTACACGGCGCGCATCCTGGGACCAGGTTGCCTCTCCCCGCTGCCACAGGGGTGACATCGCCCCCTTGAACCCTGGACTTGCATAGAGCTTTGCCTCCCTCTGCTGGCTTACAACCGGTAGTACACCCTATCCCAGGGTACCTAGATCTAATTACTTAATATTTACTATTGATTTGCCTGCACATTCTATTTGCCTTATAAGCGCAATCTAAGCAAAGTATATTATGTAACAATATTCCCTTTTATGTAATAAATATTCTAACCGAGTATTCTGTGTGGAAAACCGTGTTATTGTTGGAGTGTTCTAATCTAATAATACTTATGTACAGTATTGGCCAGAAGTACATAGACGGTAGTGATTAATGATATCAGTACTTGATTAATACAGTCAGGGAATTGTACCCCTCAGTTACAGTACCCATTCTGCAATCTGTTAATAAAGTTTTCAATCAATCAAGCAATACATTCTTGTGGGCCTGTCATATACAACAGTTGAACTCCTATACAGTGTGTTGAACTCAGCTGCAGGCTACTGTAGGTGTTACATTTGGAATGCACAATCCCCACACACACCATTTAAATGCTAATAATGTAGGATAAACACCTCTATGATAAAAACACACACACACACACCACACAACACACACACACACACACGCGCGCACACACACACACACACACACACACACACAATACAGACACCGTCGATATGGATCTTTGCCATAACTCAATAATCAACATGATTTGGACGTGTATTAGTAATATACACACCGGAAATGGATCGCATCAATCAACATCCCATAATTGGGATCTGTTTGCTCCACTCTCATCGCCCAACGCTACGAGGAGACTGGGGTGAGTTTCAGCGTTTTTCTTTATCATTTTCGATACAAACTGCTCTGATCAATATATCACCCATACTATATAAATCATTTAACGTCGGTCATTGAATTATAAACGACCCCCCCCCCCTCCGTTCACCCGCAGATGATCAGTCATGACTTTAAGGACCATGTACAGTTGAATTTTTAATATAGCATGGATCGGTATCAGGCCACGTGAGCGGATCGGTGCGGGCGTGAAATCCGCTCTTCGCTCTAGACGGCTTGTTTTCCGCTCCGCTAATCGCTCATGTTGACCCTGCCCCCAAGTCGCTCTCCGCTCGCTCACCGCTCACCTTGAATGGAGCACTCCCCGCTCCCCGCTCCACATCGCTCGGCAGATTTTTCTTTTTCTTTTTTGGAGCATGGTGTAAATTAGCTCAAACTACAACAGTCTACACCCCCTGGGCCCCTTAACAATTGTTTGTATTGAGCCGTATTGTAATTGTACCCATTCTGCAATGTTAAATAACGTTGTTTATCCATTCACTAGCTCTACTAAGCGATGATAGCTGGACTAGCCACAATGCTATGGTCGCTGCCATTAACGTTAGCATGTAAGCTAACGACAACAACAATGGCGTTGTAGAAATCGTCGGAAAGGAGAGACGCACAATTTCTATCTTGCGACAACACCAAGTAGTGTGTCATTTATTATCTTCTTAGCACAAGTGACAGCTGTCAGATCTATGCCGTGCTAAACTCTGACAGCTCCTCGTCACCAAAACATTTTATGAATGACATTCCACCAGCGCGTCTTCTCTAAGCCCAACCCCCAAAACCAACCTCATTAAAGTGACAGTGCCCCATCAATACATCAAAACAATCTAATGGTGAATTATGTCCATAGCACCCACTACATATGTCCCCCCAGAATTCATCATAACAAAAGAAGTCAATGAACAGGAGGGCGGAGAACCCTGCCATAACAGCTCCGCCTGACCCCTGTAGCGGCCGGCCCCGCTGTAGGGAAAACCTTAAGGGCCCTACGGCCACTCGGGCACAGGATAGGTGGCGAGGGGGTCTCGTGGGCCTTACTCGGAAGACTGGGCAAGGTAGGGGGTCGTCCCCGCCGTGGGGGCTGGGCCAGTCCACCAGGTTTGCCCAAGTCCACATGAGCCGGTTTAAGGCGGTCTATGGAAATGTGTTCCAGCTTCCCGCCCATGTCCACCACAAAGTACTTGTCTCCAGCCTCCTGGACACGGAACGGACCGTCGTATGGAGGTTTCAAGGGGTCCCGGTGGGCATCGTGACGGATGAAAACATATTCCGCTGACTGCAGACTTGTAGGGACGTGCAACCGGGGAAGGCCGTGCTGTGAGGTGGGGCCCGAAGTGCTGCTTTCATTGAGCGGTGAAAGCGCTCGCATAACCCATTGGCCTGCGGGTGGTATGACGTAGTCCGGTGTAGCTTCACGCCCAGGCTCTTGGCGACCGTGTTCCAGAGCTCGGACGTGAACTGTGGGCCCCGGTCTGAAGAGAGGTCGGCTGGAGTGCCAAACCGGGCGACCCAGGTTCCAATAAAGGCTCTGGCCACCTCGGCGGACGTCGTGCCTGACAGTGGAACTGCCTCTGGCCAACGGGTAGTCCTGTCTACCATAGTAAAGAGGTAACTGAAGCCGTGTGAGGGGGGCAGGGGGCCCACTAGGTCAACGTTCACGTGGTCGAACCTCCTTTCAGGTACAGGGAAGTGCTGCAGGGGGGCCTTGGTGTGACGGTACACTTTAGCGCGCTGGCACTCCAAACAGGAGTCAGCCCAGTCTCTTACATCTTTTCTAAGCCCAGGCCAGACAAACTTGGCGGACACTAGCCTCTGCGTAGGTTTCTTTCCCGGGTGGGAGAGGCCGTGAACAGCGTCATAAACACGCCACCTCCATCCTGTGGGAACGATGGGGCGGGCCTGTCCCATAGAGACATCACACAGGAGTGTGGTGCCAGCGCTGTCAAAAACCACATCCTCTAACCGCAGGCTTGAGGTGGCTGACCTGAAATCTTGCACTTCAGGGTCAGTAGCCTGGTCCGCCGCCATACCGGTGTAATCCAGCCCCAAGTGGATGGCGCCCACTACAGCCCGGGAGAGGCAGTCTGCAACAAGGTTTGCTTTACCTGCCACATGTTGAATGTCAGTAGTGAACTCTGAGACATATGAGAGCTGTCGCTGTTGACAGACACCTTGGCCATGGCGAACGTCAGCGGCTTGTGATCCACGAAGGCCGTGAACTGGCGGGCCTCCAGTAGGAAACGAAAATGGCGGATGGCAAGGTAGAGGCCGAGGAGCTCCCGATCGAAGGTGCTATACCTCCGCTCGCTGGGGCTTAACTGGCGGCTGAAAAAAGCGAGCGGCTGGCAAGCCCCGCCTACCCACTGTTCAAACACTGCGGCCACGGCAAAATCTGAGGCGTCGGTGGTGATGGAGATTGGGGCCTTAAAGGAAGGATGTGCCAGCATGGTGGCGTTGGCTAGGGCAGCCTTGGCATCCAGAAACGCTTTGTCTCTCTCTGCAGACCAGTCGACCGCATGTTTTGGCGCTTTACCCCTAAGGGCCTCATACAACGGCCGCATAATCCGAGCCGCCTGGGGAATAAAGCGGTGATAAAAGTTGATCATTCCGAGAAACTCCTGCAGTGACCTAACCGTGGGTGGCCGGGGAAAATTCATCACCGCTTCCACCTTCATGGGAAGAGGGACCGCTCCCTCTTTAGTGACTCTGTGCCCCAGGAAGTCAATGGTCGACCGCCCAAACTGGCATTTGGCCGGGTTGATTATCAGTCCATGCTCATTTAGCCACTCAAAAAGCATCCTGAGGTGGGACATGTGCTCAGCCTTAGAGGCGCTGGCTATGAGGATATCATCCAAGTATACAAAAATAAAATCCAAGTCTCGTAGCACAGAGTCCATAAGGCGCTGGAACGTCTGTGCAGCGTTTTTGAGGCCGAATGGCATGCGCAGAAACTCAAATAGTCCAAATGGAGTTATGACTGCTGTTTTGGGGACATCCAGCGGTTGGACGGTCACCTGATGATACCCACGCACAAGGTCCACCTTGGAAAACATAAATTTCCCTGAAAGGCGGGCAGAAAAGTCCTGAATGTGCGGGACTGGGTACCGGTCCGGTGTCGTAGCATCGTTGAGCCGGGGGTAATCCCCACACGGGCACCACCCGCCTCCCGGCTTGGGGACAATGTGGAGGGGGGAGGCCCATGGGCTGTCGGAGCGACGGACAATGCCGAGGCGTTCCATGTTCTCGAACTCTGCCTTGGCAATGCTGAGCTTGACCGGGTCGAGGCGCCGAGCCCGGGCATAGACTGGAGGGCCGGTCGTGGCGATATGATGTTCCACTCCATGCTTGGCTGTAGATGATGAGAACGTGGGCCGCGTGAGGCCCGGGAACTCTGCGAGAAGGTGTTGAAACTCATCTGCGGCGGAGAGCATGCTAGAGAGTCTGATGGAGTCTGCACCCCCAAGCGCACCAGCATAAGAGCAGAACGTAATGGCATCAATTAAGCGGCAATTTTTAACATCCACTAACAGTCCATAATCACACAAAAAATCAGCGCCTAGAAGAGGGACGGCTACATTAGCTGTGATAAAGTCCCAGCCAAACCGTTGGCCACTAAAACACATTTCGACATACCTGGTGCCTGTTACGACCCTGGCTCATGGGTACGCAACCTATGTGCAAACCAACACCAAAACCCTGTGCTCTAACTCAAAATGCTACTATATCAAGGAACTATTAATGTAAATGTAAACTAATGTACTAATGTAAACCCAACGGACACGGACTGGAAGAATGTGACAGCTCTCCCTCTAAGCACCGACTCTGCATGTGTGTTACTAGGGCTGCCTTTAAAGCTCCCAGCAGGTAACCAATCAGCACTAATTGGCTAATTGGCAGCCCTCACCTGCATGCCCCGTGACACAGGAGTGATCAGGCCTGCCTGCACAGTGACACAGGAGTGATCAGGCTCCTGGTACATAACACCTCCCCCACCAAACTGGTTGCCCCAGAGGCAACCACCACACAACAACCCATAAACAAAACAAAAAAAACAACTGTGACCCATTAGTTGTCAGGGCCACCACCACAACAGCGATAGCGGGTCGGCCCCTGTCGAACACGACCACCAACCGTGTTGTATGCTCCCTTTCAACAGGCCCCTCCACCGATACCGATCTGTCAAAAATAGACTGCAAACCAAAATCAACCTGAGAACTGCGCTCAACAGAACAGAACACAGCACAACAAAAACCATAGATCACTGATACCACCACTGCGCCCATATCCATCCCACCTGGCACTGGCAGTTCAGGATACTGCAAACCGTCAACATCCAGAGTAGGATGTACCGCCTCAGGTACAGCCCCAGCGTACCGGGAACATGGCAGTACGACAGTCACAAAAACGTCTGGAACACCATCTAAAATGGCGTCACCCAAAATAACATTGTCCTGATCAAAATCAAAATGGCTGCCACTCAACAGATCAGGTCGCGAAGGCGGCTCCTGCTCCACAGGACACAGGTAACTAGGGTGACCATCACACCTAGTGCATGGCAGAGAATCAGTGTGGACATGTGGATCAATGTCAGAATCATCAACTGACATACTGGGACCATCCCTGCCCACAAGTGAAACATTAGGGACAATAGAGCTACTGTGGGAAGGCTGGCAGCCTAAGTCAGGCTTAGTAGCCTCTCCAACTAGAACGGTGTCACATGAAACAACAGCACCTCTCATAGCATCCTTCCCACACTCATCCTCCAATTCGTTCGTGGCCTCAGCCACCATACAGGCTGGGAAGACCTTGAGACACTGCGCTGCCATATCATCTCCTGTCACCTGCTTCTCCGGCACGCATGTCAACTCTGGTTTCACCACCGGGCCTAACACAAAGCCACAATCAAGAGAATCATTATGCAGAGGTACATCCACAGTGTGCTTTCCAAAATTCTCAACAGATACACATTTTAATTCAACAAAGAATGTGTCACTAAGTGTAATGTCCCAAGTCGAAGTATCAACAACATCACTTTTGTCCTTTGACATTTCCCGTGCCACAGCACACACAGGGAACACTCCTGGATGTTTCTGTGCCAGCTCATTAGGGACCTCAGAAACCACAGGAATGGGAGTTACAACCGGAGTAGCCAACACTTTGTCATCAGCCAAATCATTCCCTAGAATGAAGGAGACCCCCTTTATGGGAATGTGAGAACATACCCCCACAACAACATTGCCTGATACTAAGGGAGAATTGAGCGTGACCTCATGCAAAGGTGCATCCACAAATCCACCCCCAAAGCCCCGAACAACGACACCGGAATGCAAAGAAGAGTTTTCTGAAAACGGCAAAACCCCCTCCAGAATGAGGGACTGAAAAGCACCGGTATCTCTCCAAATTGTTATAGCCTGTTTGGACTCTAGTGCATTAGTCAGGGAAACAAACCCATCCATCATAAACCTTGAGGAACCCTCGAGCTCTTTGTCCACACTTTTGATACTTCCCCCATCACCATCTAACGTTGGCATAGGCGTTCTGCATATGGTTTCTACCAGAGCCACGGTTCTGCAATTTTTCTGCTCAAGCACTGGGCACCCAGCAACGATATGACCAGGTTCTTTACAGTAGAAACAGATAATCCCTTCTGGGAATGCACCAGCAGAACCACCCCGCCTAGGAGGTGAAGTTAACTGACCAGCAGACACAGGTTTTGGGAAACGGCCCCCCTGAACAGGACGCCTATCCCCGGACTCAACACGGTAGTCCTCCAAAAACACGGACTTGTGTGTCAACACAAACTCATCAGCGAAGACAGCGGCGTCGCCTATCTTCGATACCTTACGCTCATTTAGATGTGTGGAAACGGTATCAGGAACACATCTTTTAAACTCCTCTAGGAGAATCAACTGCCTAAGCTGCTCTCTTGACTCTGCCTTCTGAGAAGTGCACCACCTGTCAAACAGGTTGTCCTTCTCCCTTCCAAATTCAACATAAGACTGCCCCTCCGACCTGCGATAACCTCTAAAACGCTGACAATAGGCCTCGGGGACCAACTCATAAGCCCTCAATATGGAAGCTTTAACAAGCTCATAATCAGCGCTTTGTTCAAGGGACAGAGCAGTGTAGGCTTCTTGTGCCCTACCAACTAAAACACATTGCAGCAGCAGTGTCCAGGCGGTATCAGGCAACTTCAATGTGGTTGCCACCTGTTCAAAAAGGGGAAAATATCTTTCCACGTCTTTCTCAAAAAATGGAGGTACCATCCTAATATTCCTGCCTACATAAAAACCGGAACGTGACTCTGGATGCAGAGCACCCGCCTGCAAGACAGCGTGCTTATAATCAAGCTCCTTTTGCGCACGCTCGTGCTCTATTTCAAGTAACGCTCTTGTTGTAGCTGCCTCTCCTTAAGCTCACGCTCCTCTCTCCTCTCTCTCTCCTTAAGCTCACGCTCCTCTCTCCTCTCCTCACGCTCCCGCTGCCTTTCCTTAAACTCCAACTCCCTAATCCTCCACTCACCCTCTGCACCAGATAATAGCGGAGACACGACAGACAAAGGAGGCTCCTCCACCCTCGCCACAAGCACCTGCTCTCTAATGAGTAACACCCTCAAAGCACTCAAGGCAGTTGGCTTCAAACGTTTCTCACTGGGAGAAAGCCCCACCTTGTAGTGCACAGCAAGCTCCAGAAGCTGTTCTTTGGAAAACCTCTCCAACATGTCATGCGAAGGGAGATCAACAAAATCCCTAATGGAAGCCATCTTTCCTGCACCAGCGCCACAACCCGTTCACTTTAGAGTCACAAAAGCTGCCAAAAGCACCCTAGCACACACACAACCTACCTAAAGAGCCACTAAAGAAACACTAAAGAACCACTGAAGAACCACTGAAGAACCACGACGAACCATAAAGAATGCCAAAGCCACTAATAATAACCATAAAGGGACGCGGTGGAAATGTGTGCTACGGAGCGCACCTTTCTAGGTCGCAAAAAAACATAAAAATAAAACACACCCACCCCAAATAGACGTGTCATACACGCAGGGTGTTAGGTGCTACCAGGTATGCTCACCAAACACTCAAACAAACAGAATAAATCCAACAAACAAATCCAAACAGGTGCGCCTTCTAACCTGATATGACTACATATGCTTCTACGTCTAAACTGCAGTAAAAACCGGCCCACCACATGTCTACCCTAAGAAACACTAAATCAAGCCCTACCACACTACCTGTGTTTTCTGGCCGCCCTAATCTACCTACCCTTAAACTAATGCCCTGTAGACCTAACCATCTTCAACCACACCTGCTACCAGTCAAAGATCATACTTGACCATCCACCCGTCCAGCACATGATACGGTACCAGACAAGCAGATGGTGCTAATCCCTTCCCTGACTGCCCCAGGAGTACGTGGTGCACAGGAAGCTAACCAACAACCAGAAAATAATGTCCCTACCTACATGTGGTGCCCACTAAACTATATATTTTAACAGCATACGTAGTCACATCAAATTACAAACAAATACGGCATACTCACCTGTTTGATGAAATGGCTCAAGCCCCCACGTTACACCATATGTAACGAACACCACCCAAACCATAATACCATGACACCCCGTGTAACACAAAAAAAAAAACCACCAAACAAAGTTCTAGGGGTAAAATATCCCGGACGAGCGCCCAACTGTTACGACCCTGGCTCATGGGTACGCAACCTATGTGCAAACCAACACCAAAACCCCGTGCTCTAACTCAAAATGCTACTATATCAAGGAACTATTAATGTAAATGTAAACTAATGTACTAATGTAAACCCAACGGACACGGACTGGAAGAATGTGACAGCTCTCCCTCTAAGCACAGACTCTGCATGTGTGTTACTAGGGCTGCCTTTAAAGCTCCCAGCAGGTAACCAATCAGCACTAATTGGCTAATTGGCAGCCCTCACCTGCATGCCCCGTGGCACAGGAGTGATCAGGCCTGCCTGCACAGTGACACAGGAGTGATCAGGCTCCTGGTACATAACAGTGCCGTATGTGCGGATGGGGGTGCCGTTGGCGGCCTCCATGGGGGGTCCGTGTCCGCCGGATAGGATGACCACTCTAGAAGCCGGAAGACGCTCCTCTGCGCGCCTGTGTCGCACATGAAACGCCGCCCGGAGATGGTGTCCTGGACAAACAGTAGCCTGCCAGCCTGACCGACGCTCATGGCCACTAACGAGCGCCGGCCCGGGCATTTCCCGGCCCACTGAAGCTGCACAGCGGGCGGCACTGCTTGGCTTTAGGTCCAAACCGTGCATGATAATAACACAGCCCCGCGTTCGCGTCACGCTGCTGGCGAGGGGCTGTCGCTGCGGCGGTGAAGTTCCAGTCTCCCGGCGGTGAAACAAAGGCTTGGGTTGGGAAAACTGCCGCTGCACAGTGCTGTTGACCAGCCAAAAAAAACGTATCAGCCTCCTCGGCCAGAGCGCGGCAATCGTCTATAGTGGTGTTGGCCAGAGCGGCCCGAACCGGAGAAGGCAGCTGACGCAGGAAAAGTTGCATGAAAAGGAAATCAGGCTTGTGCTCTCCCAATAAATCCAGCATCCTATCCATGAGCTCCGATGGCTTGCTATCACCGAGCCCTTGCAAAGAAAACAACCGGCTGGCCCGCTCGGTATCGGAAAGTTCGAATGTCTTTAACAGATGAGACTTGATCGTGAGATATTTATCTCGAGCCGGAGGGTTCTTTAGGAGGCTCACCACTCTGCTGGCTGTCGAACTTCCCAGGGCTGATACCACATAATAATATCTTGTGGTATCCGAGGTAATCTCACGCAGCTCGAACTGTGCCTCCGTTTGCGCAAACCATGCCAAGGCTGACGACTCCCAGAACTCAGGTAATTTCAGTGAAACTGCGTTCGTAGACATGTTGCCGCGGAAGCGTCTTCAAAACGTATAACAGGGTCACCAACGTAGAAATCGTCGGAAAGGAGAGACGCACAATTTCTATCTTGCGACAACACCAAGTAGTGTTCATAGTAGTCATTTATTACCTTCTTAGCACAAGTGACAGCTGTCAGATCTATGCCGTGCTAAACTCTGACAGCTCCTCGTCACCAAAACATTTTATGAATGACATTCCACCAGCGCGTCTTCTCTAAGCCCAACCCCCAAAACCAACCTCATTAAAGTGACAGTGCCCCATCAATACATCAAAACAATCTAATGGTGAATTATGTCCATAGCACCCACTACAGCGTCATATACTTTTTCTAACAGGATGTGAGTGACGGTTTACCCTTCTCATTGGTTGAAAATGGCCTTCATGTTTGTACATCGCCATCTGTTGCTTTGGCATTGTACTACATGTATATTACATCAGTGTTAAACCACTGTGAGCGGCCCGGAGTGGATTGGAGCGGAGGAGAACTCTCGCTCCGGACGTCGCGCCGACCCATTTTAAAACCCACTCCTCGCTCACGTCAAAACCGCCCGCTCCGCTCCCCGCGCCGCGCCGCGCCGCTCACGTGCACTGATCGGTATCAAACTGCATTTGATAATCTAATATATGCATTTATGCCTATATCTCACGTTCTATGAAATACTGCAGAAAACGATAAAAACATATTTATACTCTAGACGGTATTTTAGTATGAATGTGTGAATGAAAAAGTAAAACGTTCCTACATCCTGAACGATAGATAATTGATGTTGAATGGGCCATAGTAATGTCAATTTAGCAATACAATTTAAAAAGTTATAGCCCTGCAAAGAAGGTGAACATCTCCATAGACAAATAGCGCTGGCAGAGGATGGTTTAGGATGATCAAAGTGGTGGCAGAGAATGGTTAACATGCTTCAGAAACTCTGTACGAATATGGCTATCGGTATAGGAAAGAGAGGGTAGCATATTTATTTTCTTTTATCTTCTATATAATGCATATAGTCTCTCAATGTTTTATGATGATGTTCAATGTTTTATGTTGATGTATGTCCTGTCCCTTTTTTTTTTTTTTTTTTATTATCTTTTTCCCCCTCCTTCTTTTTTCCGATTTTTCTCCCATCCCACTGTTAGTCGTTATGCCAATTCCCAACCCCCTTCCTGGTTGTTGCGCACTTTCCCCTACTGTTGGTCCGAGAGGCCGGAGACTGTCACATGCTTTCCTCCGACGCATGTGCAGCCAGCCGGCAGCCAGCCTGGCCGCGCAGATTCTCACCGGGAGAGTGTAACGTGTGGAAGGTCGCACTACCTCTCTCCAGATCCTACCCTTGCTGAGCAGGCGCCCCGACCAAACTGTAGGGGTCGCTGTCCACAACGCCCAGGACCCACCCACGGCTCCCCTCCCCCTAACTCAGCCAAACGAGTTAGTATAGCGATCAGCCCGAGCCAAGGCAATGCTGACTCTCCGGGAGTCGAGACCGCAGCCTCTTGCATTGGTGACGAGCACAATCTCCGCTACGCCACCTGACCGCCCTATGTCCTGTCTCTTAACACTAGCACAGCCGACAAGGGGTAAAATGACCTCTAGGCATTTTCAATAAATGTATCCTCGTCACTCGGTCAAGCTCCAGCTCTGTCACTCAATGACTTTTCCTAAAAGTACCCGTTTTATCTGGCACGGTTTCAGAAATTTCGAAATGACTTCAGGAAAATGTAATTAGAACGTTATTCCACATATGGGCCGTTGGAACAGACGAAAGTCACATCACTTTGCGAGCGTCTAGCGCAGGGGTGGCCATCCCGTGGCTCGCAAGCCGCATGTGGCTCTTTGCCCATCAATGTGTGGCTCTTCCAGCCAAAAAAAATAAAACTCATATTTTTATATTCAGAGGTAATTATATAGTTTACACTGTTTATTTTTCTCATATTTCTCATATAAGCTGTCGGGTCATCTGACCCGTTCCTGGCAGGAATTAGTGGCATTTTCTCCATAGCTGTGCTAGTGTTAATACCAGACACCATGATGGAAATAAGTGCTTGCATTGTAGGCTATCATGTTTTTATCCCTTGGATGATGTCTCTGATCCACAATAAAATCAATCAATTAATCAATAGTTTGGAGACCGGGTGGAGACAGGTGAAAGATATTGTAACGTGTGAACTCCCGTCGCTGATCAGTCAGGTACTCTGAAGCCACAACGACTTCACAACTTCAAGGTCGCCGATTACAAGACAGAGAGGTGTGTTGTGTACACAGCACAGCGCCCTGACAGATTTTTTATTGTGTAGTGTGTAGGAACCATTAGGCGGGGTGCAACTATTGTCCTTGTTGATATCAATCCCTTCAGGCTGTTTCACTAGTCTCTCATATTCATATTCAAATTCAGATTCCTTTATTGTCAAGTCATTCAGTACCTTACAGCAAAAAAAATTGTGAAATTCACTTTGTTGTGGTTCCTCGACCATATGCATCCACAGCAGCCCCGTCGATGGTAATGGGGTCCAGCTTCTCTCCATTTCTCCTGTAGTCTATGATCAGTCTATATATCAGCGTGAGTCAATTTGACGGTGGAATAAATTCTGTTCACATCAGTGGCTTCTCCCTCCGTCTCTCTGCCCTCCTTTTCCTCCCATCCCTTCATCCTTCTCTCCTCTATTCTTCTTCTTCAATCTTCACCCACACGTTAGTTCTGTCCTTTTCTGCTCTTATCCTCTCTCTCTCTCTCTCGCTCTCTCTCTCTCTCTCTCTCTCTCTCTCTCTTTATCTCCTATTCTCTGTCCATCCGCTGGTCACCTTCCTGCTCTGCAGTTATTGATTTGCCGCCATCAATACTCTGCATATGAATACAACCCAGGCTATTTGCATGCTGTCTGATCGATATGAGAATCCACTGGTGCATATTCCACCATTCACAGTAAATCTAATTTAGGTCTCATTCCCGAATATTTTCCAAAGAGTTCTCTTGGAAGACTTATCTTGGAACCGACTGAGACAGAATCAATGAGTTCACTCTGAGTCCCCAATGTCTTAAGTGGCTCAAACTATCTGAGCTGAGATAATCTGCGTTCAGGAAGCGTGAATATTAAAGGCAACCAACTTGTGTTCAGCTTTTCTCTGATTGGCCACGACCCCACGCCGCTAGCCCGCCCCCTTTTGCCGCGAGCGCAAGCGGCAGGAACCTTCAAGTTCCCTGGTGCAAAATAAATCTGGTAGTTGGTTTATGACGTTAATTAATAATAAACACCGTTAGGACTCTTAATAATAAACACTGTTAGGACTATCTGACTCTTAATAATAAACACTGTTAGGACTATCTGACTCTTACTAATACACACTGTTAGGACTATAAACACTGTGCGGACTATCTGACTCTTAATAATAAACACTGTTAGGACTATCTCGATTCACGCGTCACTACTGTAACTAGAAACTCTGGGTGTCACTGTACATCAGTGTGGAACTGTACGCTGTAACGTTATATGTTATTTCGCCCGTGGAGGCTGCTGAAGCGCCAGCAGGGCGATGCAGTGGTTTGTCCCCGGCTTCCGTGCGCCGCCACCGGCTTGACGCAGCAGCGGCTTCTACAACCGTGCTCCGTTGTAGAAGCCCTTCATGACAGAGCTCTCATATTTTGCGAATGCATAAACTATATCTTAAATTATGGCTATGTGTCTAATATGGCTGTCGCTTATCAATGACTTCGCGACAGCCATATTAGACACATAGCCATAATTTAAGATATAGTTTATGCATTCGCAAATATGAGAGCTCTGTCATTGAAGTGGGTGGTGGCAGCGTTACTAACAGCGTTCACCCTGATGTAAAGTAGTGATTTTTATTGTTTTGTCATGACAAACCAATTACATAATCCCAACATATGTGTAAAGAAACAACATATTCCAGTTAACGGTATATTTTTTTAATGATTCATTACGGTATAAATTAGGTTAACTGGAGCTGCTCTCCCTTTATGATGAATTGAAAATGGGGGACCCTGATGTAAACAAGACGAAAGTCTTTCTCTGGTCTGCATCCCCTTAACAATTGTATGTATTGAGCTGTACTGTACTGTACCCATTCTGCAATCTGTTAATAAACTTTTCAATCAATCAATCAATCTGCGTATTGCTGGCTCTCATATTTGCGAATACAATAGCGTTCACCCTGATGTAAACAATTCTACAACGGAAGACGGCTGCTGCAACTCTCTGCCGCGCGGAAGCGCGGTCACGTCGCGCGGTAGCGCGGCCACGTGGCCGTGTGGCCAATCAGAAAAACGCTGAACGCAAGGCTGAACACAAGTTGGTTGCCTTTAATATTCACATGTTCGGGAATGGCACCAGTCTGAAACATTAACGCGTGTTCCCGTCTAGGTCATTTGCATACAAAACAACGCCTCCAAAGCTCCTTATAAGGCAACTAATGATGCAGCCGTGTGAAAATGGACGCGGAAGCATTTTGCGACCCATCAAAATTAGATTAGATTAATTGTATTGTCATCATATATAGTACAGCTCGGGCGCACGCACGCACGCACGCACGCACGCACGCACGCACGCACGCACGCACGCACGCACGCACGCACGCACGCACGCACGCACGCACGCACGCACGCACGCACGCACGCACGCACGCACGCACGCACGCACGCACGCACGCACGCACACACACACACACACACACACACACACACACACACACACACACACACACACACACACACACACACACACACACACACACACACACACACACACACACACACACACACACACACACACACACACACACACACACACACACACACACACACACACACACACACACACACACACACACACACACACACACACACGCAGTACTGTATAGCCTACGCGCGTATTGAATGAACGCAGTATAAGCTTATTATTCCATTAATAACTTGTTTCATTAGGAGAGCAGCAAAGACACACTGCGCTGCCCGCCCCGTAGATGTAGTACAGTATAAGTACAGTCTGTACTTATACTGTACATAGGGCAGAGCATATATATAGTATCTACTAAATCCTAATGAAACAAGTAACTAGAATAATATAAGGCTATACTGTTCATTCATTAGACACGTAGGCTATACTGGCGCACACAAGACTTATGGAATATTAATGCAGTCTATCTCCACGCGATTAGCTTTAGTTCTTATTTATTTATTCATCCACTGTCATTTCAGTGTTGGTGTATAGGCTTTATAGTGTATTTCAATATCAGTTTAATTGATTAATGATATATTCGAAGGAATGCAGGTTTATTGCTATATAAAAACAAAGGTCTGTCCCATTGTATACCAATCAATGGGATATATTGCATGTTGACCTGCATTCTTTCAAATGTATAATTAATCATTAAAACAGATATGTAACAAATAAGAAATACAAATTCCACAGAAGGCATTAAATAATTATTATTTTCAATCATTTCACAATAATTGCATAATTGTGTTTGAATATCTGAGTACTTAACACTTTGAATGCCACGAGGTGGCGCCAGAGGTAACGCTTCAATGCCACCATCGGTGCCAATGTTACGCTTAATATTGCCTAATCTATGTTTTAAATTATGGCTATGTGTCTAATCTGCCCGTCGCTTATCAAAGAATCCTTTTCCAGTCAGTGCTGTCAAGGCAGATTGTTTTTTTATCGCTTCATTTCCGTTTGAGAGCATTTAGAAAAGCACCCATTTTGAGGTAAAAAACAGTTCATTCTGGACCATTCTATGATAATCGTCTTTTACTGGAATATTCCAGAACGTTGATATTCGTCGGCCTATTTATGAATCGTTTTCAAATAAACGCTAGATGATCAATATTATACGTGCATGCAAGCACATTCGAGCCGCGCACGGATAATCGCTGTGTTCATTTCCTCTTGGACTTTTACAGTGAAACCGAAAGAGCCCATTTCACAAAACAGCCTATATCTTCATCAAAATTAGTCTGATTATCCTAACACTGATAACATAGATTCCTTACCTGACATCAGATGGTATCCAACTGGTATATTCCAATTCCTGATCACCATTCGAAAAAATCGATAAGTGTATGGATCCAACGTGATACAGTAGTACACATGATTCCGCGGGGCTGAGAGGCTCCAGAATGAACTGTGGTAACCCCGGCTGGATCAGTGGACTGGAAAATGTGGAGTACCGGATTTTTTTCCCCATCCATTTTCATTGAGTCCATTCCAAAATCCCTTATGTCATCTGGGAGACGATAGGGGGCGCTTTTTTCCACATATGATCGCCGGCGGCGCTCGGGTATACTCGGGTAGGCTCGCGTGATGCAATATGATTTCAGATCGCTAAAAAAAAGAAAAAAAATCAGAGAAATCTCGTGAGTGGCTTTCAACATAACTATCGGAAACCAGAGATATCTCGTGTGTGGCAGTGAAAGTGTTAAAGTAACTAGACAATTCCGTGCGGGTGAAATTGTGAAAGTGTGGGTGACGCCTGTGCACCGCTGGCCAACGGGAGAGGGTCTCTCGCGAGTCTCTATGACAAACACATTTTTTTTATTAAAAAACGTTTCAGAGTTTAAAAAAAAAATTGGACTTTTCCGAGTTTTTAAAATGTTCCGGGGAAAAAAAATGTATGAAAAAAATATATATATAAAAAAACGTATTAAAAAACTTTTCTGACTTTTCCGCATTTTTTTTAATTTTTCGGGACTAAGGGTGTGTGGCCTAAGGGGGTGTGGTCTGAGGATCGGGGGAGTGGTCAACATCGACCAATGAAAGAGGATATCCCTACCGAGTCCAATGGCACAACCCGCAAGTCTCGACGACAAACGGTTCAAGAGATACACTGAGGGAGTGTGGCCTAAGGGGCGTGGTCTAAGGATCGGGGGAGTGGTCAACATCGACCAATGAAAGAGGATATCCCTACCGAGTACAATGGGTCCACATAGACCAATGAAAGAGCACATCCCTACTGAGTACAATGACACAACCCGCAAGACAGAGGGTGCTGTCAAGCAATTCAGTACTGCTACACAGAGGGGCGATTAAGGGTTAACTCAACCACCAGATCCTCCTCACGGCCCTCGCAGGAATGGGAGTGGCTGGCTCTGCGCTGACATGGTTGTCATCATACCTCAATGACCGCTCCTACCAAGTGTCATGGAGAGGGACCCTGTCGGCCACCCGCCCCCTGCGGACGGGTGTCCCCCAGGGCTCGGTTTTAGGACCCCTTCTCTTCTCCCTCTACACTAAATCACTGGGTAACATTATCATGTCTCATGGCTTCTCCTACCACTGTTATGCCGACGATACTCAACTCTTCCTCTCCTTCCCTCCCTCAGATATCCACGTCTCTGAGCGGATCTCGGCCTGTCTGTCCGACATCTCCGCCTGGATGACGACCAACCACCTCAAACTGAACTTAAGCAAAACAGAATTGCTCCACCTGCCGGCCAAATCCTCCCCCCTGACCGACCTTTCCATCACAGTCGAGAATGCAGCTGTGACCGCGTCCCCGACCGCCAAGAACCTTGTTGTTGTCCTCGACGACCAGTTGAACTTCTCTGCTCACATCGCAGCGACAACCAGAACCTGCCGATTCCTCAGTTAGGACAGCCGAAACACGTCCAATCTTTCGCCGTCGACTAAAGACGCACTTCTTCAACCATTATCTGAATAAAAAAAAAAAAAAAAAAAATTATCTAACCCTAACTAACCATACTGTCATGCACTTGTCCTAATAAACTAACCTACACTGTAGCACTCAACACTTTGATGAACATTGTTACTCAGCTGATAGAGTTGTGCCCTTCCTGATGGCTTGTCGTACAGAACTTGTAAGTCGCTTTGGATAAAAGCGTCAGCTAAATGACTAAATGTAAATGTAAATGTAAACTCCATGAGAGGTAAGCAGCAGGTAAGCTGTACCCTTGAGCCATGAGCCACACACCTGTTAGGCTGATGCAATCACGAATGACTATGCACTTTCACTTTGAATGTATTTCAATGAGGGCAGACGCATGACTGCATTCTCACGATGATTAAAAGCAAACGATAAGAGATGAAGCGTTTTTACTTTCAGATGAGCACTTCAAGGAGTATGTGAAGGGTTGTGTGCGATATTGTGGCATTCCGTCGACAATTGTGGCCGCAATGACGATCAGAACACAAGGGGGGAAAAGCGATAAAACCAGCCTATTCTTAGAGTGGGAACACATTGGTGTCTATGAGGAGGAGAACCTTCAAAGAAATGGTCATCAGTTGAGATAGAAATGTCCAATTCCATTTATTTTTCTTTTGTGAGCGAGCCGACAGCAGTGTCATCGTTTTGATGTTTTTTTTTTCTACGTCCAAAATTGAGATCACTGTCGCAATTTACCCAAGGTGGTGGAAAAAAATTATTTCACCTCCTACACTCTAACTTGCCATTCATTTCCAATGGGACCGAAACACTCTAACTTGCCATTAATTTCCAATGGGACCGAAATGTTCCTGTTTAAAGTCGATTTGTAGCCAAACGGTGCGGTGAAACTTTCCAAAAAGCAATAGCGCCATGAGTTGGAGCAAGCCGGTCGTTTTGATACATTTCATGTGTATGGGGCGCGAACGCTCTGGCAGGAGTTTTGTTTGCAAAATCTGTGGAATAAAGAAAGAATAATAAAAAGAGTATAGATTACTATAGTGTGGGTGGCAACCTGGCTTGATGTTCCACTCCATGCTTGGCTGTAGATGATGAGAACGTGGGCCGCGTGAGGCCCGGGAACTCTGCGAGAAGGTGTTGAAACTCATCTGCGGCGGAGAGCATGCTAGAGAGTCTGATGGAGTCTGCACCCCCAAGCGCACCAGCATAAGAGCAGAACGTAATGGCATCAATTAAGCGGCAATTTTTAACATCCACTAACAGTCCATAATCACACAAAAAATCAGCGCCTAGAAGAGGGACGGCTACATTAGCTGTGATAAAGTCCCAGCCAAACCGTTGGCCACTAAAACACATTTCGACATACCTGGTGCCTGTTACGACCCTGGCTCATGGGTACGCAACCTATGTGCAAACCAACACCAAAACCCCGTGCTCTAACTCAAAATGCTACTATATCAAGGAACTATTAATGTAAATGTAAACTAATGTACTAATGTAAACCCAACGGACACGGACTGGAAGAATGTGACAGCTCTCCCTCTAAGCACCGACTCTGCATGTGTGTTACTAGGGCTGCCTTTAAAGCTCCCAGCAGGTAACCAATCAGCACTAATTGGCTAATTGGCAGCCCTCACCTGCATGCCCCGTGACACAGGAGTGATCAGGCCTGCCTGCACAGTGACACAGGAGTGATCAGGCTCCTGGTACATAACACCTCCCCCACCAAACTGGTTGCCCCAGAGGCAACCACCACACAACAACCCATAAACAAAACAAAAAAAACAACTGTGACCCATTAGTTGTCAGGGCCACCACCACAACAGCGATAGCGGGTCGGCCCCTGTCGAACACGACCACCAACCGTGTTGTATGCTCCCTTTCAACAGGCCCCTCCACCGATACCGATCTGTCAAAAATAGACTGCAAACCAAAATCAACCTGAGAACTGCGCTCAACAGAACAGAACACAGCACAACAAAAACCATAGATCACTGATACCACCACCGCGCCCATATCCATCCCACCTGGCACTGGCAGTTCAGGATACTGCAAACCGTCAACATCCAGAGTAGGATGTACCGCCTCAGGTACAGCCCCAGCGTACCGGGAACATGGCAGTACGACAGTCACAAAAATGTCTGGAACACCATCTAAAATGGCGTCACCCAAAATAACATTGTCCTGATCAAAATCAAAATGGCTGCCACTCAACAGATCAGGTCGCGAAGGCGGCTCCTGCTCCACAGGACACAGGTAACTAGGGTGACCATCACACCTAGTGCATGGCAGAGAATCAGTGTGGACATGTGGATCAATGTCAGAATCATCAACTGACATACTGGGACCATCCCTGCCCACAAGTGAAACATTAGGGACAATAGAGCTACTGTGGGAAGGCTGGCAGCCTAAGTCAGGCTTAGTAGCCTCTCCAACTAGAACGGTGTCACATGAAACAACAGCACCTCTCATAGCATCCTTCCCACACTCATCCTCCAATTCGTTCGTGGCCTCAGCCACCGTACAGGCTGGGAAGACCTTGAGACACTGCGCTGCCATATCATCTCCTGTCACCTGCTTCTCCGGCACGCATGTCAACTCTGGTTTCACCACCGGGCCTAACACAAAGCCACAATCAAGAGAATCATTATGCAGAGGTACATCCACAGTGTGCTTTCCAAAATTCTCAACAGATACACATTTTAATTCAACAAAGAATGTGTCACTAAGTGTAATGTCCCAAGTCGAAGTATCAACAACATCACTTTTGTCCTTTGACATTTCCCGTGCCACAGCACACACAGGGAACACTCCTGGATGTTTCTGTGCCAGCTCATTAGGGACCTCAGAAACCACAGGAATGGGAGTTACAACCGGAGTAGCCAACACTTTGTCATCAGCCAAATCATTCCCTAGAATGAAGGAGACCCCCTTTATGGGAATGTGAGAACATACCCCCACAACAACATTGCCTGATACTAAGGGAGAATTGAGCGTGACCTCATGCAAAGGTGCATCCACAAATCCACCCCCAAAGCCCCGAACAACGACACCGGAATGCAAAGAAGAGTTTTCTGAAAACGGCAAAACCCCCTCCAGAATGAGGGACTGAAAAGCACCGGTATCTCTCCAAATTGTTATAGCCTGTTTGGACTCTAGTGCATTAGTCAGGGAAACAAACCCATCCATCATAAACCTTGAGGAACCCTCGAGCTCTTTGTCCACACTTTTGATACTTCCCCCATCACCATCTAACGTTGGCATAGGCGTTCTGCATATGGTTTCTACCAGAGCCACGGTTCTGCAATTTTTCTGCTCAAGCACTGGGCACCCAGCAACGATATGACCAGGTTCTTTACAGTAGAAACAGATAATCCCTTCTGGGAATGCACCAGCAGAACCACCCCGCCTAGGAGGTGAAGTTAACTGACCAGCAGACACAGGTTTTGGGAAACGGCCCCCCTGAACAGGACGCCTATCCCCGGACTCAACACGGTAGTCCTCCAAAAACACGGACTTGTGTGTCAACACAAACTCATCAGCGAAGACAGCGGCGTCGCCTATCTTCGATACCTTACGCTCATTTAGATGTGTGGAAACGGTATCAGGAACACATCTTTTAAACTCCTCTAGGAGAATCAACTGCCTAAGCTGCTCTCTTGACTCTGCCTTCTGAGAAGTGCACCACCTGTCAAACAGGTTCTCCTTCTCCCTTCCAAATTCAACATAAGACTGCCCCTCCGACCTGCGATAACCTCTAAAACGCTGACAATAGGCCTCGGGGACCAACTCATAAGCCTTTCCTTAAACTCCAACTCCCTAATCCTCCACTCACCCTCTGCACCAGATAATAGCGGAGACACGACAGACAAAGGAGGCTCCTCCACCCTCGCCACAAGCACCTGCTCTCTAATGAGTAACACCCTCAAAGCACTCAAGGCAGTTGGCTTCAAACGTTTCTCACTGGGAGAAAGCCCCACCTTGTAGTGCACAGCAAGCTCCAGAAGCTGTTCTTTGGAAAACCTCTCCAACATGTCATGCGAAGGGAGATCAACAAAATCCCTAATGGAAGCCATCTTTCCTGCACCAGCGCCACAACCCGTTCACTTTAGAGTCACAAAAGCTGCCAAAAGCACCCTAGCACACACACAACCTACCTAAAGAGCCACTAAAGAAACACTAAAGAACCACTGAAGAACCACTGAAGAACCACGACGAACCATAAAGAATGCCAAAGCCACTAATAATAACCATAAAGGGACGCGGTGGAAATGTGTGCTACGGAGCGCACCTTTCTAGGTCGCAAAAAAACATAAAAATAAAACACACCCACCCCAAATAGACGTGTCATACACGCAGGGTGTTAGGTGCTACCAGGTATGCTCACCAAACACTCAAACAAACAGAATAAATCCAACAAACAAATCCAAACAGGTGCGCCTTCTAACCTGATATGACTACATATGCTTCTACGTCCAAACTGCAGTAAAAACCGGCCCACCACATGTCTACCCTAAGAAACACGAAATCAAGCCCTACCACACTACCTGTGTTTTCTGGCCGCCCTAATCTACCTACCCTTAAACTAATGCCCTGTAGACCTAACCATCTTCAACCACACCTGCTACCAGTCAAAGATCATACTTGACCATCCACCCGTCCAGCACATGATACGGTACCAGACAAGCAGATGGTGCTAATCCCTTCCCTGACTGCCCCAGGAGTACGTGGTGCACAGGAAGCTAACCAACAACCAGAAAATAATGTCCCTACCTACATGTGGTGCCCACTAAACTATATATTTTAACAGCATACGTAGTCACATCAAATTACAAACAAATACGGCATACTCACCTGTTTGATGAAATGGCTCAAGCCCCCACGTTACACCATATGTAACGAACACCACCCAAACCATAATACCATGACACCCCGTGTAACACAAAAAAAAAACCCACCAAACTAAGTTCTAGGGGTAAAATATCCCGGACGAGCGCCCAACTGTTACGACCCTGGCTCATGGGTACGCAACCTATGTGCAAACCAACACCAAAACCCCGTGCTCTAACTCAAAATGCTACTATATCAAGGAACTATTAATGTAAATGTAAACTAATGTACTAATGTAAACCCAACGGACACGGACTGGAAGAATGTGACAGCTCTCCCTCTAAGCACCGACTCTGCATGTGTGTTACTAGGGCTGCCTTTAAAGCTCCCAGCAGGTAACCAATCAGCACTAATTGGCTAATTGGCAGCCCTCACCTGCATGCCCCGTGGCACAGGAGTGATCAGGCCTGCCTGCACAGTGACACAGGAGTGATCAGGCTCCTGGTACATAACAGTGCCGTATGTGCGGATGGGGGTGCCGTTGGCGGCCTCCATGGGGGGTCCGTGTCCGCCGGATAGGATGTCCACTCTAGAAGCCGGAAGACGCTCCTCTGCGCGCCTGTGTCGCACATGAAACGCCGCCCGGAGATGGTGTCCTGGACAAACAGTAGCCTGCCAGCCTGACCGACGCTCATGGCCACTAACGAGCGCCGGCCCGGGCATTTCCCGGCCCACTGAAGCTGCACAGCGGGCGGCACTGCTTGGCTTTAGGTCCAAACCGTGCATGATAATAACACAGCCCCGCGTTCGCGTCACGCTGCTGGCGAGGGGCTGTCGCTGCGGCAATGAAGTTCCAGTCTCCCGGCGGTGAAACAAAGGCTTGGGTTGGGAAAACTGCCGCTGCACAGTGCTGTTGACCAGCCAAAAAAAACGTATCAGCCTCCTCGGCCAGAGCGCGGCAATCGTCTATAGTGGTGTTGGCCAGAGCGGCCCGAACCGGAGAAGGCAGCTGACGCAGGAAAAGTTGCATGAAAAGGAAATCAGGCTTGTGCTCTCCCAATAAATCCAGCATCCTATCCATGAGCTCCGATGGCTTGCTATCACCGAGCCCTTGCAAAGAAAACAACCGGCTGGCCCGCTCGGTATCGGAAAGTTCGAATGTCTTTAACAGATGAGACTTGATCGTGAGATATTTATCTCGAGCCGGAGGGTTCTTTAGGAGGCTCACCACTCTGCTGGCTGTCGAACTTCCCAGGGCTGATACCACATAATAATATCTTGTGGTATCCGAGGTAATCTCACGCAGCTCGAACTGTGCCTCCGTTTGCGCAAACCATGCCAAGGCTGACGACTCCCAGAACTCAGGTAATTTCAGTGAAACTGCGTTCGTAGACATGTTGCCGCGGAAGCGTCTTCAAAACGTATAACAGGGTCACCAACGTAGAAATCGTCGGAAAGGAGAGACGCACAATTTCTATCTTGCGACAACACCAAGTAGTGTTCATAGTAGTCATTTATTATCTTCTTAGCACAAGTGACAGCTGTCAGATCTATGCCGTGCTAAACTCTGACAGCTCCTCGTCACCAAAACATTTTATGAATGACATTCCACCAGCGCGTCTTCTCTAAGCCCAACCCCCAAAACCAACCTCATTAAAGTGACAGTGCCCCATCAATACATCAAAACAATCTAATGGTGAATTATGTCCATAGCACCCACTACAGCGTCATATACTTTTTCTAACAGGATGTGAGTGACGGTTTACCCTTCTCATTGGTTGAAAATGGCCTTCATGTTTGTACATCGCCATCTGTTGCTTTGGCATTGTACTACATGTATATTACATCAGTGTTAAACCACTGTGAGCGGCCCGGAGTGGATTGGAGCGGAGGAGAACTCTCGCTCCGGACGTCGCGCCGACCCATTTTAAAACCCACTCCTCGCTCACGTCAAAACCGCCCGCTCCGCTCCCCGCGCCGCGCCGCGCCGCTCACGTGCACTGATCGGTATCAAACTGCATTTGATAATCTAATATATGCATTTATGCCTATATCTCACGTTCTATGAAATACTGCAGAAAACGATAAAAACATATTTATACTCTAGACGGTATTTTAGTATGAATGTGTGAATGAAAAAGTAAAACGTTCCTACATCCTGAACGATAGATAATTGATGTTGAATGGGCCATAGTAATGTCAATTTAGCAATACAATTTAAAAAGTTATAGCCCTGCAAAGAAGGTGAACATCTCCATAGACAAATAGCGCTGGCAGAGGATGGTTTAGGATGATCAAAGTGGTGGCAGAGAATGGTTAACATGCTTCAGAAACTCTGTACGAATATGGCTATATCGGTATAGGAAAGAGAGGGTAGCATATTTATTTTCTTTTATCTTCTATATAATGCATATAGTCTCTCAATGTTTTATGATGATGTTCAATGTTTTATGTTGATGTATGTCCTGTCCCTTTTTTTATTTTTTTTATTATCTTTTTCCCCCTCCTTCTTTTTTCCGATTTTTCTCCCATCCCACTGTTAGTCGTTATGCCAATTCCCAACCCCCTTCCTGGTTGTTGCGCACTTTCCCCTACTGTTGGTCCGAGAGGCCGGAGACTGTCACATGCTTTCCTCCGACGCATGTGCAGCCAGCCGGCAGCCAGCCTGGCCGCGCAGATTCTCACCGGGAGAGTGTAACGTGTGGAAGGTCGCACTACCTCTCTCCAGATCCTACCCTTGCTGAGCAGGCGCCCCGACCAAACTGTAGGGGTCGCTGTCCACAACGCCCAGGACCCACCCACGGCTCCCCTCCCCCTAACTCAGCCAAACGAGTTAGTATAGCGATCAGCCCGAGCCAAGGCAATGCTGACTCTCCGGGAGTCGAGACCGCAGCCTCTTGCATTGGTGACGAGCACAATCTCCGCTACGCCACCTGACCGCCCTATGTCCTGTCTCTTAACACTAGCACAGCCGACAAGGGGTAAAATGACCTCTAGGCATTTTCAATAAATGTATCCTCGTCACTCGGTCAAGCTCCAGCTCTGTCACTCAATGACTTTTCCTAAAAGTACCCGTTTTATCTGGCACGGTTTCAGAAATTTCTAAATGACTTCAGGAAAATGTAATTAGAACGTTATTCCACATATGGGCCGTTGGAACAGACGAAAGTCACATCACTTTGCGAGCGTCTAGCGCAGGGGTGGCCATCCCGTGGCTCGCAAGCCGCATGTGGCTCTTTGCCCATCAATGTGTGGCTCTTCCAGCCAAAAAAAATAAAACTCATATTTTTATATTCAGAGGTAATTATATAGTTTACACTGTTTATTTTTCTCATATTTCTCATATAAGCTGTCGGGTCATCTGACCCGTTCCTGGCAGGAATTAGTGGCATTTTCTCCATAGCTGTGCTAGTGTTAATACCAGACACCATGATGGAAATAAGTGCTTGCATTGTAGGCTATCATGTTTTTATCCCTTGGATGATGTCTCTGATCCACAATAAAATCAATCAATTAATCAATAGTTTGGAGACCGGGTGGAGACAGGTGAAAGATATTGTAACGTGTGAACTCCCGTCGCTGATCAGTCAGGTACTCTGAAGCCACAACGACTTCACAACTTCAAGGTCGCCGATTACAAGACAGAGAGGTGTGTTGTGTTGTGTACACAGCACAGCGCCCTGACAGATTTTTTATTGTGTAGTGTGTAGGAACCATTAGGCGGGGTGCAACTATTGTCCTTGTTGATATCAATCCCTTCAGGCTGTTTCACTAGTCTCTCATATTCATATTCAAATTCAGATTCCTTTATTGTCAAGTCATTCAGTACCTTACAGCAAAAAAAATTGTGAAATTCACTTTGTTGTGGTTCCTCGACCATATGCATCCACAGCAGCCCCGTCGATGATAATGGGGTCCAGCTTCTCTCCATTTCTCCTGTAGTCTATGATCAGTCTATATATCAGCGTGAGTCAATTTGACGGTGGAATAAATTCTGTTCACATCAGTGGCTTCTCCCTCCGTCTCTCTGCCCTCCTTTTCCTCCCATCCCTTCATCCTTCTCTCCTCTATTCTTCTTCTTCAATCTTCACCCACACGTTAGTTCTGTCCTTTTCTGCTCTTATCCTCTCTCTCTCTCTCTCTCTCTCTCTCTCTCTCTCTCTCTCTCTCTCTCTCTCTCTCTCTCTCTCTCTCTCTCTCTCTCTCTCTCTCTCTCTCTCTCTCTTATCTCCTATTCTCTGTCCATCCGCTGGTCACCTTCCTGCTCTGCAGTTATTGATTTGCCGCCATCAATACTCTGCATATGAATACAACCCAGGCTATTTGCATGCTGTCTGATCGATATGAGAATCCACTGGTGCATATTCCACCATTCACAGTAAATCTAATTTAGGTCTCATTCCCGAATATTTTCCAAAGAGTTCTCTTGGAAGACTTATCTTGGAACCGACTGAGACAGAATCAATGAGTTCACTCTGAGTCCCCAATGTCTTAAGTGGCTCAAACTATCTGAGCTGAGATAATCTGCGTTCAGGAAGCGTGAATATTAAAGGCAACCAACTTGTGTTCAGCTTTTCTCTGATTGGCCACGACCCCACGCCGCTAGCCCGCCCCCTTTTGCCGCGAGCGCAAGCGGCAGGAACCTTCAAGTTCCCTGGTGCAAAATAAATCTGGTAGTTGGTTTATGACGTTAATTAATAATAAACACTGTTAGGACTCTTAATAATAAACACTGTTAGGACTATCTGACTCTTAATAATAAACACTGTTAGGACTATCTGACTCTTACTAATAAACACTGTTAGGACTATAAACACTGTGCGGACTATCTGACTCTTAATAATAAACACTGTTAGGACTATCTCGATTCACGCGTCACTACTGTAACTAGAAACTCTGGGTGTCACTGTACATCAGTGTGGAACTGTACGCTGTAACGTTATATGTTATTTCGCCCGTGGAGGCTGCTGAAGCGCCAGCAGGGCGATGCAGTGGTTTGTCCCCGGCTTCCGTGCGCCGCCGCCGGCTTGACGCAGCAGCGGCCGTGCTCCGTTGTAGAAGCCCTTCATGACAGAGCTCTCATATTTTGCGAATGCATAAACTATATCTTAAATTATGGCTATGTGTCTAATATGGCTGTCGCTTATCAATGACTTCGCGACAGCCATATTAGACACATAGCCATAATTTAAGATATAGTTTATGCATTCGCAAATATGAGAGCTCTGTCATTGAAGTGGGTGGTGGCAGCGTTACTAACAGCGTTCACCCTGATGTAAAGTAGTGATTTTTATTGTTTTGTCATGACAAACCAATTACATAATCCCAACATATGTGTAAAGAAACAACATATTCCAGTTAACGGTATATTTTTTTAATGATTCATTACGGTATAAATTAGGTTAACTGGAGCTGCTCTCCCTTTATGATGAATTGAAAATGGGGGACCCTGATGTAAACAAGACGAAAGTCTTTCTCTGGTCTGCATCCCCTTAACAATTGTATGTATTGAGCTGTACTGTACTGTACCCATTCTGCAATCTGTTAATAAACTTTTCAATCAATCAATCAATCTGCGTATTGCTGGCTCTCATATTTGCGAATACAATAGCGTTCACCCTGATGTAAACAATTCTACAACGGAAGACGGCTGCTGCAACTCTCTGCCGTGCGGAAGCGCGGTCACGTCGCGCGGTAGCGCGGTCACGTGGCCGTGTGGCCAATCAGAAAAACGCTGAACGCAAGGCTGAACACAAGTTGGTTGCCTTTAATATTCACATGTTCGGGAATGGCACCAGTCTGAAACATTAACGCGTGTTCCCGTCTAGGTCATTTGCATACAAAACAACGCCTCCAAAGCTCCTTATAAGGCAACTAATGATGCAGCCGTGTGAAAATGGACGCGGAAGCATTTTGCGACCCATCAAAATTAGATTAGATTAATTGTATTGTCATCATATATAGTACAGCTCGGGCGCACGCACGCACGCACGCACGCACGCACGCACGCACGCACGCACACACACACACACACACACACACACACACACACACACACACACACACACACACACACACACACACACACACACACACACACACACACACACACACACACACACACACACACACACACACACACACACACACACACACACACACGCAGTACTGTATAGCCTACGCGCGTATTGAATGAACGCAGTATAAGCTTATTATTCCATTAATAACTTGTTTCATTAGGAGAGCAGCAAAGACACACTGCGCTGCCCGCCCCGTAGACGTAGTACAGTATAAGTACAGTCTGTACTTATACTGTACATAGGGCAGAGCATATATATAGTATCTACTAAATCCTAATGAAACAAGTAACTAGAATAATATAAGGCTATACTGTTCATTCATTAGACACGTAGGCTATACTGGCGCACACAAGACTTATGGAATATTAATGCAGTCTATCTCCACGCGATTAGCTTTAGTTCTTATTTATTTATTCATCCACTGTCATTTCAGTGTTGGTGTATAGGCTTTATAGTGTATTTCAATATCAGTTTAATTGATTAATGATATATTCGAAGGAATGCAGGTTTATTGCTATATAAAAACAAAGGTCTGTCCCATTGTATACCAATCAATGGGATATATTGCATGTTGACCTGCATTCTTTCAAATGTATAATTAATCATTAAAACAGATATGTAACAAATAAGAAATACAAATTCCACAGAAGGCATTAAATAATTATTATTTTCAATCATTTCACAATAATTGCATAATTGTGTTTGAATATCTGAGTACTTAACACTTTGAATGCCACGAGGTAGTGCCAGAGGTAGCGCTTCAATGCCACCATCGGTGCCAATGTTACGCTTAATATTGCCTAATCTATGTTTTAAATTATGGCTATGTGTCTAATCTGCCCGTCGCTTATCAAAGAATCCTTTTCCAGTCAGTGCTGTCAAGGCAGATTGTTTTTTTATCGCTTCATTTCCGTTTGAGAGCATTTAGAAAAGCACCCATTTTGAGGTAAAAAACAGTTCATTCTGGACCATTCTATGATAATCGTCTTTTACTGGAATATTCCAGAACGTTGATATTCGTCGGCCTATTTATGAATCGTTTTCAAATAAACGCTAGATGATCAATATTATACGTGCACGCAAGCACATTCGAGCCGCGCACGGATAATCGCTGTGTTCATTTCCTCTTGGACTTTTACAGTGAAACCGAAAGAGCCCATTTCACAAAACAGCCTATATCTTCATCAAAATTAGTCTGATTATCCTAACACTGATAACATAGATTCCTTACCTGACATCAGATGGTATCCAACTGGTATATTCCAATTCCTGATCACCATTCGAAAAAATCGATAAGTGTATGGATCCAACGTGATACAGTAGTACACATGATTCCGCGGGGCTGAGAGGCTCCAGAATGAACTGTGGTAACCCCGGCTGGATCAGTGGACTGGAAAATGTGGAGTACCGGATTTTTTTCCCCATCCATTTTCATTGAGTCCATTCCAAAATCCCTTATGTCATCTGGGAGACGATAGGGGGCGCTTTTTTCCACATATGATCGCCGGCGGCGCTCGGGTATACTCGGGTAGGCTCGCGTGATGCAATATGATTTCAGATCGCTAAAAAAAAGAAAAAAAATCAGAGAAATCTCGTGAGTGGCTTTCAACATAACTATCGGAAACCAGAGATATCTCGTGTGTGGCAGTGAAAGTGTTAAAGTAACTAGACAATTCCGCGCGGGTGAAATTGTGAAAGTGTGGGTGACGCCTGTGCACCGCTGGCCAACGGGAGAGGGTCTCTCGCGAGTCTCTATGACAAACACATTTTTTTAATTAAAAAACGTTTCAGAGTTTTAAAAAAAAATTGGACTTTTCCGAGTTTTTAAAATGTTCCGGGGAAAAAAAATTTATGAAAAAAATATATATATAAAAAAACGTATTAAAAAACTTTTCTGACTTTTCCGCGTTTTTTTAAATTTTTCAGGACTAAGGGTGTGTGGCCTAAGGGGGTGTGGTCTGAGGATCGGGGGAGTGGTCAACATCGACCAATGAAAGAGGATATCCCTACCGAGTCCAATGGCACAACCCGCAAGTCTCGACGACAAACGGTTCAAGAGATACACTGAGGGAGTGTGGCCTAAGGGGCGTGGTCTAAGGATCGGGGGAGTGGTCAACATCGACCAATGAAAGAGGATATCCCTACCGAGTACAATGGGTCCACATAGACCAATGAAAGAGCACATCCCTACTGAGTACAATGACACAACCCGCAAGACAGAGGGTGCTGTCAAGCAATTCAGTACTGCTACACAGAGGGGCGATTAAGGGTTAACTCAACCACCAGATCCTCCTCGCGGCCCTCGCAGGAATGGGAGTGGCTGGCTCTGCGCTGACATGGTTGTCATCATACCTCAATGACCGCTCCTACCAAGTGTCATGGAGAGGGACCCTGTCGGCCACCCGCCCCCTGCGGACGGGTGTCCCCCAGGGCTCGGTTTTAGGACCCCTTCTCTTCTCCCTCTACACTAAATCACTGGGTAACATTATCATGTCTCATGGCTTCTCCTACCACTGTTATGCCGACGATACTCAACTCTTCCTCTCCTTCCCTCCCTCAGATATCCACGTCTCTGAGCGGATCTCGGCCTGTCTGTCCGACATCTCCGCCTGGATGACGACCAACCACCTCAAACTGAACTTAAGCAAAACAGAATTGCTCCACCTGCCGGCCAAATCCTCCCCCCTGACCGACCTTTCCATCACAGTCGAGAATGCAGCTGTGACCGCGTCCCCGACCGCCAAGAACCTTGTTGTTGTCCTCGACGACCAGTTGAACTTCTCTGCTCACATCGCAGCGACAACCAGAACCTGCCGATTCCTCAGTTAGGACAGCCGAAACACGTCCAATCTTTCGCCGTCGACTAAAGACGCACTTCTTCAACCATTATCTGAATAAAAAAAATTAAAATAAAAAAAAATTATCTAACCCTAACTAACCATACTGTCATGCACTTGTCCTAATAAACTAACCTACACTGTAGCACTCAACACTTTGATGAACATTGTTACTCAGCTGATAGAGTTGTGAATGAATGAATGAATGAATGAAAACTTTATTTAACAGATTGCAGAATGGGTACAATACAGTACGGCTCAATACACACAAAGACGTTTTTCTTGTTTCCATCAGGGTCCCCCATTTTCAATTCATATAGACATTTATGACATACACAACGTACATGACATTTATGGCATAGGGACATATAGGTATTTAGTACTGATACATTTGTGACATAAACGGTATTCAAATATACAGTACTGTTACCCCTAGAGTATGATGGGGAGGGGACTGTACATTAGGAGGGGGTGGGTGGGTGGGAGAGAAATATACATATGGCAGGGAGGGAATATATACATGCGGTGGGGAGGAGACTGTCTATTAGGAGGTGGTGGGGGTTTTGGGCATTTACGGTGGCCAGTTTCGAATTGCAGCCTCCCGTAGGTGCTCTTTAAGAGCGGTTTTGAATGTGGGTAGGGATTCACATTCCTTTACAGCTTTGGGTAGGGCGTTCCACATTGATGTGGCATAATTGCGAAACGTGTTTAGTCCCTTGTTTGAGCCGAATCTGGGTTTAACATGATTTGTTGAGCTTCCTCTGGTGTAGTGGTTGTGGTATTCACTGACCTT
The DNA here is from genome assembly GCF_963971535.1 of Notolepis coatsorum. NCBI lineage: Eukaryota > Metazoa > Chordata > Actinopteri > Aulopiformes > Paralepididae > Notolepis > Notolepis coatsorum. Next base: position 277,839,637 of record NC_140165.1, read on the forward strand.
TGGGAAGTATTTTGACATGTACATGGGTACCTTAGTCGTATAGTGTATCTTGTAGACCAGGCCCATTGCAAGTTGCTGTACTCTGTCGTCTACTCTAAGCCATCCTAGGTTGTCAAAGTGGGCAGGGGTGAGGTGGGTTCTGGGGATAAGGTCAAGTAGTAGTCTGACCAGTTTGTTTTGTGATGTTTGTAATTTTGTTTTAAGCGCCTTTGAGGTGCTTTGGTACCATGAGGTGCACGCATAGTCGTAGTACCCTTGAATGAGTGCTCCTGCCAGAGTCTTCAGGCTATTCTTGGTTACCAGGGAGGAGATCCGGTACAAGAATCTAGTTCGTTGGTTGACTTTTTTTATTACATTGGATGCCATTTTGTCACAGGAAAGATTTGCCTCTAGGATGGAACCCAGGTAGGTAATTTCGTCTTTCCTTGTGACAATATTGTCACCCACTGCAACTGAGAAGCCGTCGGTCTTGCTGAGTTTGTTATTTGAACCGAAGAGAATGGACTCTGTTTTGCCCATGTGTAATGATAGTTTGTTATCAGCGAGCCATATGCAGATTTTGCCTAGTTCCGAGCTGAGGGTTTTTTCAACCTGCATCCTGACTCTGTCAGTTGTCAGTTGTTGTAAAGGATATCAAGTAGCAAACAAGCAACTAAGTAAACTAGTTTGCTACAATTTAGTTAATTTTAATGGTTCAAAATCATCCACAGCAACTGTGAAAATGTATGTATCACCTGCACAATTAGCCAATGATAATCTCCCATAGCAACCAATCACACTGCTCCCATGGATTTATTTACATTTGAAAGCTTCATATATTATGAATATGATACTATCGATAGGTTATGTAGATAACCTAGTTATTTTAGTATTGGCTAAGCGTCCCGCTCTGAGCCTTACGAGATACTCATATCTCCTGTGATACCTAATGTATCTCCCACGAACAAAAACACATGCACCCCACCTGTATGGGGCCCCGCCCCTTATGGTGGCCACCGCCCATATAACCATGACCCTGGTCATGAAACACCCTTCCTCGCCAAAACCCGTCCCAGGAAAAGATCCCTCAAGAGGGAACTCAGGGCGCGCAGAGCGGGACGCTTAGCCAATACTAATATAACTAGGTTATCTACATAACCTATCGTTATATTTCGTATTGCATCGCGTCCCGCTCTGAGCCTTACGAGATAATGGGGAAGAGCGGGCGCGAGACCCGACAGATGTACCCCCTGAGGACCCGTAAGCCCACATCAAGGGGTGCGGGGAGCCCTGTCACCCCATCCTTCCTAACGAAGGGGGGGGCGCAGTCAACTCCACCTGAATGCGAACAAGAGGGAGCCAGAACCCCTTGAACACACCGTACAGGCGGAACCACGTGTGACTCAACACACTGCGGCCCATACCCATACACTCCTGCTACCCGACCAAGGACGGGAAGCAGGAAAGGCCACAGACCCCAGAACCGCCTGGGAGACAGAACCCCCGGTCATGTCCATGAGGAAAAACCTTACAAAGGAGCCCGGGGAGGACCATGAAGCTGCAGCACAGATGGCCTCCACCGAGGCCCCACCCAGGAGAGCGGCAGAGGCAGCCACCCCACGAGTGGAGTGCGCCCTGACGCCCCCAGGGGGATCCTGCCCAGCCAGCGTGTAGCAGAGGGTAACACCCTCGCACAACCAATGGGACAGGCGCTGCTCCGACAGTGCCTTACCAGCACGAGCCCCACCGTAACAGACAAAAAGCTGGTCGGTAACCCTGAAATCCTGAGTACGGCTGAGGTAAATCCCCAAGCACGGACTGGACATGACAGGTGAAGGCCCGCATCTAACTCACCAGTGTGAGGAGGAGGACGAAACGCCTGAACCACAATATCCCGGGAGCGGAAGGAACTCCGGATATTCTCAGGCACGAAAGCAGGATTAGGTCGCAGAGTGACACCGCAATCGGTCCGAAAAGATAGGCACTCTGGATGTACCGAGAGAGCACAGAGCTCACCTACGCGTTTAGCGGAAGTGACAGCCAGAAGGAACGCGGTCCTGAAGGACAGCTGTCCCAACGGCGCCCGCTCGAGCGGCTCAAACGGGGCCAAGGACAACCGACCGAGGACCAATTGAAGATCCCAAGTCGGAGCCAAGGAGCGTTGCACCGGCTTAACGCGTCGAGCGCCAAGCAGGAAACGCTTCACAAGAGGGTGGCTGAACAAGACATCCCCTCAAACCCCTCATGATAGGAGGATATAGCCGCTGCATATACCCTCACCGTCGAAGCCGACAGTCTATCAAGGAGAGACTGGAGGTAACTAAGGACAGCAACCAGGGGGCAGGAGACTGAGTCCTGGCCCCCCGCCTTACACCACACTTGGAACATACGTCATCTGCCCGCGTAAGCGCGACAGTGGAGGGAGCATGCGCATTCCAGATGGTAACACCATCAGGATCAAGAACCTGCGCCCCTCAACGTACCCGTCCCAACAACTGACCTAACAGATGTATGGGGAAGAATCCCTGGCGGCACGGCATCGGTCCCAGACCTGCCTGGCCATGTCCAGACGCAATCCTCACCCGTCAGGATGAGGGCCGCCCCGCGACAGTACACCTGCACCCACATTCTCCCTGCCGGGGATGTGGGGAGCCCTTAGGCCGCGCAGATGGAGGACGCCCATAGCCAGCCGCCCGCCGCCTGGTGCAGACAGGGGGAGCGTACTCCTCCCTGTCTGTCGATACACGACACTGACGTCGTATCGTCCGTCCTGATCAACACCATTTGTGGACCAGAAGGACCGCTTTCAACACCAACACATTGAACGTAGCGCAGACCGGGCAGCATGGTTTGCCAGCTGCCCCCTACTGCGTTGGCCCGACGCATCACCAGCGAGGGAGGCGTCGGTGAAAACGCGACGTGAGACAGCGCCGTAACCGTCCTAGGACGGAACCTCCCGAGCGTGTTGACAACACGCTCTGAGATGGATGCCCATAGCCCTCCAACCGTTGACTGGGAAGAGGAATACTCTACATCCAGTCTACAGCAACCCCAGGCTGGTAGAGACCTGCCTGGTACGAGACCTGACGATCCACCTTGACCGCGAAGGACCAGAACGTCATCAGGGCAGAACACTCCGTAACCCCGGATGACGCAGAGGCCCCAGTGCGGCCTCCACGCACTTGGTGAAGATGCGGGGAGCCAGAGAAAACCGAACGGCAGCCTCTGGTACTCATACGCTAACCCTGCAAAGGAAGCGTAGGTAAGCCCTAGGATGGAAGATCGGGGATGCGCATACGCATCCTACAGGTCTATGGAGGAGAACCAGACCCCCACCTGACAGTGTTCAACAGGTAGGAGACGATCCAAAAAATGCTGAACCTTCCCATGGGACAGGTCCAGCCTGGGTCTTACACCCCTCCCTCCCGACTTCTCGGGCAGAGAACACCGGGAGGAGAACGCCACGACGATGGCTTGCTTCGTCCACAGAGATTGGATCTCGTCGACCAGAGCTGTCCCTGCTGGAGACCCCGACAACAGGGTCTGTACCAAACCTGAAAACGGGTGGGGTTGTGTAAACACAAGTCCCCGCCTCACCATTCTCTCCATCTACCTCGACATATGGTACTGCCGTAGTCATATGTGACGACACTCCCAACGTACCCGCCGTCACGTGGCGCAGGTCCGCCAGGAACTGTAGATAGTTGACCCGGTCCCCCCCGCTGTGCGAAGACAACCCTGGAATCGTGCGAGGAGCGCGTTCCGTGTCGGAACACCTGACCCTGACACCACCCACGAGGCAATCGCACCCAAGGGGGAACCCCGACAGAAAAAGGCCTGTCTGATACGGGGGGCTTCCGATCAAAAAAGCCCCCCCACTGAACACCCCTCCAGAACATGCTGAAGGAGTTGTTCTGCAGCCGGACATGCAAGGTGTAAGGCCCCCATGGGTTCCTACACACCGTAGCCCTGCAGTGATATCACTACCACCCCAAACCATGTGAGCTGCGACCACTTGCCAATATTCCAGGAGTGGGAGCACCAACATGATACCTGGCCTGGCGAAGGCGAGGCCGGGGAAGCCCGCACTGTGTGCCTCAAAAGGTTTCGAGCCCCCCTGCTGACAACACTTAAGTTGACAGACGTAACACCAGGCTCAACCAACACAGTTCAAGGTGTGGGAGCCGCTTGACAGCACAACATTCTCACGGACAGACCCAGGCTCAGCCATCAACTGGGTGTCAGCCCCTGTCTCCATGAGAAGCGAAGAATGGGGCCGCATACGCTTCAATGAAGGTTCGCGGCCCGCAGCCAAAGGAGAACGCTCAGAGCCCCGCTTCTGGGGATACCAGAGAGAGGATTGAACGGGGAGCGGGCTGCTCGCGGCAAAATGACGACGGAGTGGTTTACCAACACCGAAATCACCCAAAATGGCCGATCTATCTGGGTTTAACATGATTTGTTGAGCTTCCTCTGGTGTAGTGGTTGTGGTATTCACTGACCTTTGGGAAGTATTTTGACATGTACATGGGTACCTTAGTCGTATAGTGTATCTTGTAGACCAGGCCCATTGCAAGTTGCTGTACTCTGTCGTCTACTCTAAGCCATCCTAGGTTGTCAAAGTGGGCAGGGGTGAGGTGGGTTCTGGGGATAAGGTCAAGTAGTAGTCTGACCAGTTTGTTTTGTGATGTTTGTAATTTTGTTTTAAGCGCCTTTGAGGTGCTTTGGTACCATGAGGTGCACGCATAGTCGTAGTACCCTTGAATGAGTGCTCCTGCCAGAGTCTTCAGGCTATTCTTGGTTACCAGGGAGGAGATCCGGTACAGAATCTAGTTCGTTGGTTGACTTTTTTTATTACATTGGATGCCATTTTGTCACAGGAAAGATTTGCCTCTAGGATGGAACCCAGGTAGGTAATTTCGTCTTTCCTTGTGACAATATTGTCACCCACTGCAACTGAGAAGCCGTCGGTCTTGCTGAGTTTGTTATTTGAACCGAAGAGAATGGACTCTGTTTTGCCCATGTGTAATGATAGTTTGTTATCAGCGAGCCATATGCAGATGTTGCCTAGTTCCGAGCTGAGGGTTTTTTCAACCTGCATCCTGACTCTGTCAGTTGTCAGTTGTTGTAAAGGATATCAAGTAGCAAACAAGCAACTAAGTAAACTAGTTTGCTACAATTTAGTTAATTTTAATGGTTCAAAATCATCCACAGCAACTGTGAAAATGTATGTATCACCTGCACAATTAGCCAATGATAATCTCCCATAGCAACCAATCACACTGCTCCCATGGATTTATTTACATTTGAAAGCTTCATATATTATGAATATGATACTATCGATAGGTTATGTAGATAACCTAGTTATATTAGTATTGGCTAAGCGTCCCGCTCTGAGCCTTACGAGATACTCATATCTCCTGTGATACCTAATGTATCTCCCACGAACAAAAACACATGCACCCCACCTGTATGGGGCCCCGCCCCTTATGGTGGCCACCGCCCATATAACCATGACCCTGGTCATGAAACACCCTTCCTCGCCAAAACCCGTCCCAGGAAAAGATCCCTCAAGAGGGAACTCAGGGCGCGCAGAGCGGGACGCTTAGCCAATACTAATATAACTAGGTTATCTACATAACCTATCGTTATATTTCGTATTGCATCGCGTCCCGCTCTGAGCCTTACGAGATAATGGGGAAGAGCGGGCGCGAGACCCGACAGATGTACCCCCTGAGGACCCGTAAGCCCACATCAAGGGGTGCGGGGAGCCCTGTCACCCCATCCTTCCTAACGAAGGGGGGGCGCAGTCAACTCCACCTGAATGCGAACAAGAGGGAGCCAGAACCCCTTGAACACACCGTACAGGCGGAACCACGTGTGACTCAACACACTGCGGCCCATACCCATACACTCCTGCTACCCGACCAAGGACGGGAAGCAGGAAAGGCCACAGACCCCAGAACCGCCTGGGAGACAGAACCCCCGGTCATGTCCATGAGGAAAAACCTTACAAAGGAGCCCGGGGAGGACCATGAAGCTGCAGCACAGATGGCCTCCACCGAGGCCCCACCCAGGAGAGCGGCAGAGGCAGCCACCCCACGAGTGGAGTGCGCCCTGACGCCCCCAGGGGGATCCTGCCCAGCCAGCGTGTAGCAGAGGGTAACACCCTCGCACAACCAATGGGACAGGCGCTGCTCCGACAGTGCCTTACCAGCACGAGCCCCACCGTAACAGACAAAAAGCTGGTCGGTAACCCTGAAATCCTGAGTACGGCTGAGGTAAATCCCCAAGCACGGACTGGACATGACAGGTGAAGGCCCGCATCTAACTCACCAGTGTGAGGAGGAGGACGAAACGCCTGAACCACAATATCCCGGGAGCGGAAGGAACTCCGGATATTCTCAGGCACGAAAGCAGGATTAGGTCGCAGAGTGACACCGCAATCGGTCCGAAAAGACAGGCACTCTGGATGTACCGAGAGAGCACAGAGCTCACCTACGCGTTTAGCGGAAGTGACAGCCAGAAGGAACGCGGTCCTGAAGGACAGCTGTCCCAACGGCGCCCGCTCGAGCGGCTCAAACGGGGCCAAGGACAACCGACCGAGGACCAATTGAAGATCCCAAGTCGGAGCCAAGGAGCGTTGCACCGGCTTAACGCGTCGAGCGCCAAGCAGGAAACGCTTCACAAGAGGGTGGCTGAACAAGACATCCCCTCAAACCCCTCATGATAGGAGGATATAGCCGCTGCATATACCCTCACCGTCGAAGCCGACAGTCTATCAAGGAGAGACTGGAGGTAACTAAGGACAGCAACCAGGGGGCAGGAGACTGAGTCCTGGCCCCCCGCCTTACACCACACTTGGAACATACGTCATCTGCCCGCGTAAGCGCGACAGTGGAGGGAGCATGCGCATTCCAGATGGTAACACCATCAGGATCAAGAACCTGCGCCCCTCAACGTACCCGTCCCAACAACTGACCTAACAGATGTATGGGGAAGAATCCCTGGCGGCACGGCATCGGTCCCAGACCTGCCTGGCCATGTCCAGACGCAATCCTCACCCGTCAGGATGAGGGCCGCCCCGCGACAGTACACCTGCACCCACATTCTCCCTGCCGGGGATGTGGGGAGCCCTTAGGCCGCGCAGATGGAGGACGCCCATAGCCAGCCGCCCGCCGCCTGGTGCAGACAGGGGGAGCGTACTCCTCCCTGTCTGTCGATACACGACACTGACGTCGTATCGTCCGTCCTGATCAACACCATTTGTGGACCAGAAGGACCGCTTTCAACACCAACACATTGAACGTAGCGCAGACCGGGCAGCATGGTTTGCCAGCTGCCCCCTACTGCGTTGGCCCGACGCATCACCAGCGAGGGAGGCGTCGGTGAAAACGCGACGTGAGACAGCGCCGTAACCGCCCTAGGACGGAACCTCCCGAGCGTGTTGACAACACGCTCTGAGATGGATGCCCATAGCCCTCCAACCGTTGACTGGGAAGAGGAATACTCTACATCCAGTCTACAGCAACCCCAGGCTGGTAGAGACCTGCCTGGTACGAGACCTGACGATCCACCTTGACCGCGAAGGACCAGAACGTCATCAGGGCAGAACACTCCGTAACCCCGGATGACGCAGAGGCCCCAGTGCGGCCTCCACGCACTTGGTGAAGATGCGGGGAGCCAGAGAAAACCGAACGGCAGCCTCTGGTACTCATACGCTAACCCTGCAAAGGAAGCGTAGGTAAGCCCTAGGATGGAAGATCGGGGATGCGCATACGCATCCTACAGGTCTATGGAGGAGAACCAGACCCCCACCTGACAGTGTTCAACAGGTAGGAGACGATCCAAAAAATGCTGAACCTTCCCATGGGACAGGTCCAGCCTGGGTCTTACACCCCTCCCTCCCGACTTCTCGGGCAGAGAACACCGGGAGGAGAACGCCACGACGATGGCTTGCTTCGTCCACAGAGATTGGATCTCGTCGACCAGAGCTGTCCCTGCTGGAGACCCCGACAACAGGGTCTGTACCAAACCTGAAAACGGGTGGGGTTGTGTAAACACAAGTCCCCGCCTCACCATTCTCTCCATCTACCTCGACATATGGTACTGCCGTAGTCATATGTGACGACACTCCCAACGCACCCGCCGTCACGTGGCGCAGGTCCGCCAGGAACTGTAGATAGTTGGCCCGGTCCCCCCCGCTGTGCGAAGACAACCCTGGAATCGTGCGAGGAGCGCGTTCCGTGTCGGAACACCTGACCCTGACACCACCCACGAGGCAATCGCACCCAAGGGGGAACCCCGACAGAAAAAGGCCTGTCTGATACGGGGGGCTTCCGATCAAAAAAGCCCCCCCACTGAACACCCCTCCAGAACATGCTGAAGGAGTTGTTCTGCAGCCGGACATGCAAGGTGTAAGGCCCCCATGGGTTCCTACACACCGTAGCCCTGCAGTGATATCACTACCACCCCAAACCATGTGAGCTGCGACCACTTGCCAATATTCCAGGAGTGGGAGCACCAACATGATACCTGGCCTGGCGAAGGCGAGGCCGGGGAAGCCCGCACTGTGTGCCTCAAAAGGTTTCGAGCCCCCCTGCTGACAACACTTAAGTTGACAGACGTAACACCAGGCTCAACCAACACAGTTCAAGGTGTGGGAGCCGCTTGACAGCACAACATTCTCACGGACAGACCCAGGCTCAGCCATCAACTGGGTGTCAGCCCCTGTCTCCATGAGAAGCGAAGAATGGGGCCGCATACGCTTCAATGAAGGTTCGCGGCCCGCAGCCAAAGGAGAACGCTCAGAGCCCCGCTTCTGGGGATACCAGAGAGAGGATTGAACGGGGAGCGGGCTGCTCGCGGCAAAATGACGACGGAGTGGTTTACCAACACCGAAATCACCCAAAATGGCCGATCCCTCGGCCGCCAAGACTGTCGGCCTCGCGATACCCTGTCGATTCTCCAACCAGGGCACCACTGGCGGGGGAAACATGGCCGCCTGTCGAGGGCCCCGTCATCGCCGCTGACGAGGCCGTGCTCTCTCTTCTTCTGGCTGCGCGGTGTGAGGCGGTGTAGGGCCTAGGACAATACCGCCCGCGCTCCAGCAGAAGACCAAAATCCCCTAACGTCAACAACCTTGCGTGATGTGTCGACGTCGGCCGGCCCTCAAGGCCCCTCCACCAGACACCATTTCTTTAATAGAAAAAACACCAATTCGAACACAGTTCTAATCGTTGCCAATTCCATACCGTGGCGGTACAAGCCTTAACAGCCCACCAGCCACTCGCCAGGCCGACCCATGGTGTCGGCCGGGCGGGGCATTGTTTCAATATATCAAAAACAAAGGACTGACGTTAACATGGAGCACCAGTGGTGATTGCAAACAGCACCCTCCACTGTGGTGTGGACCATGAAAAGGTTAAATGAATAAAAGAGCTAAACCACAAAAACTGTAGAATGAGCAAACCCATACACACAAAGTTTAAGGGGAGACGGACCAGACCCGTCCTCATTCAAAATATTCACAACAGAACACCAGCCCTAGTTTAGCCCATTTACCAAAAAAGGTAAACAAAGCCCCCCCCCGCACTACTCCCCCAGTATACCGATTGACCGTCAGTATGAATGGTTTGAGAGGAGAGAAAGCTGTAGCAAGACAGACCTTCTCATAGCAGAGTGACAAAATGAAACAATAGCCCCCTACACAGGGCCGCCCCAGGAGATGGGGGGCCTCGCGTCTAAAAACGCACAGGGCCTCACATTTCTCCCAAGCGGCCCTGCCCTTATACTACTGCAGCCTAACGCCAGGCAATGTGGAACCCAAGACAACAATTGCCTGTGCACAGACACGCAACATGTTTACCATGTCGGCTGGACCCATAGCCCCACTACCCGACGCCAACCCAGATGGGAACACCGTTCAACAAACCCCGCCGGAACACAAGGTAATACCTGGCTAGAACCTAGCCACGACCTACCCCGTTGTCAACCCATTTACCCGAAAAAGGTAAATAGAACTCAAAACCCCACAACAGCTACCGACTGACCTTCATTGATGAACCGGGCAAGAGGCGGGAGAGTGACAACATCTCACGGCGGAGACATTAAAACAGCATAGCAATTAGCAGTAGTGATAGCATGCGGCAGTAGCGATAGCATGTTAGCATAGCTTTAGATGTTTTAGCAGCACGCCCAAGACAGCTTGGAAACCGTTCCCTGCAGAGAACGTTCACCAAACCATCTTGCCCCTGGCGCCAACACACAACAAGGTTGTGTTAACAACACAAACCAGCATTACTAACACTAATACCCATGCCTGAAGACACAGGGCCTACCTGAGTACAAGCTGGCCCGACAGCCAGCCTTGTACAGCTGAACCTCGATGTGCAGTCATCAAACGAGGAACATCACAGGCCCGTCGTGTCGCCGAAAACATGCGTCGAAGATGCCAGGGGCCAGCAACCTCCGGTAAGCTTCCAACATTATTAATCTTCCTTAATCTTTTCATTCCGCTAGCTCGTATGGTGCACGCATCCAACACGCTGGGACGAAAATAGAGGAAGGGTGTTTCATGACCAGGGTCATGGTTATATGGGCGGTGGCCACCATAAGGGGCGGGGCCCCATACAGGTGGGGTGCATGTGTTTTTGTTCGTGGGAGATACATTAGGTATCACAGGAGATATGAGTATCTCGTAAGGCTCAGAGCGGGACACGATGCAATACGAAATATAACTCCTTTCAATGAACAGAGGGCCACTCCCCCTCAACATAGAGAGAGTTGGCTGTGCTCACTGCTCAGAGAGGGTGTGCACTAAAACAGTTACAACCATTCAAATAATACATCTGAAGCTCAAACAAATGTCCTGTCATTAACGTTCCACAATAAGCTTTTTTCTGAATGAATTAACATCATTGTACTGACCGAAGCCCCTAACCCTAAAATATCCCTTTGGCTTGTGGGGTTCTGTCAATACTCCCCACAGGGACAGAAAATTCTTGTTTTCCTTCCAAGCGGGGGTCTCATTCCCGAACGGATTTACGACAAAAAATTTCCTTTTAGGCAGATTTCTGCCCATTTAAGTAATTAATTCCAAGGAGGCCTGTAGCGTTGACATGAAGGAATCACTATGAGAACACAGTCTGTCAAGTTAATACAATTTTCAATTAGTCAATCAATCATAAGTGTGCTCCTCAGCACTCTTAAATTCTGCTCTCAGCCACGGTCAAATCCGATCTCAGGAAAATTTGGGGAATCGCGCTATTAGCGCTAATATGTCTTAATCCAAATTAAAATAAATATGCCAATATTTGTACGATAAGAAATTACGCATTTGATGTCGTAAAAATAAATAATATGGATTCATCTGATCACAGGGCAGCTGGATTAACCATATCCGAACCAGTTATTTTGGACACATGTATAATTAGTGTGGGTGACCTGGTGAAGCCAGGTTGCCACCCACACTATAGTAATCTATACTCTTTTTATTATTCTTTCTTTATTCCACAGATTTTGCAAACAAAACTCCTGCCAGAGCGTTCGCGCCCCATACACATGAAATGTATCAAAACGACCGGCTTGCTCCAACTCATGGCGCTATTGCTTTTTGGAAAGTTTCACCGCACCGTTTGGCTACAAATCGACTTTAAACGGGAACATTTCGGTCCCATTGGAAATTAATGGCAAGTTAGAGTGTTTCGGTCCCATTGGAAATGAATGGCAAGTTAGAGTGTAGGAGGTGAAATAATTTTTTTCCACCACCTTGGGTAAATTGCGACAGTGATCTCAATTTTGGACGTAGAAAAAAAAAAACATCAAAACGATGACACTGCTGTCGGCTCGCTCACAAAAGAAAAATAAATGGAATTGGACATTTCTATCTCAACTGATGACCATTTCTTTGAAGGTTCTCCTCCTCATAGACACCAATGTGTTCCCACTCTAAGAATAGGCTGGTTTTATCGCTTTTCCCCCCTTGTGTTCTGATCGTCATTGCGGCCACAATTGTCGACGGAATGCCACAATATCGCACACAACCCTTCACATACTCCTTGAAGTGCTCATCTGAAAGTAAAAACGCTTCATCTCTTATCGTTTGCTTTTAATCATCGTGAGAATGCAGTCATGCGTCTGCCCTCATTGAAATACATTAAAAGTGAAAGTGCATAGTCATTCGTGATTGCATCAGCCTAACAGGTGTGTGGCTCATGGCTCAAGGGTACAGCTTACCTGCTGCTTACCTCTCATGGAGTTTACATTTACATTTACATTTAGTCATTTAGCTGACGCTTTTATCCAAAGCGACTTACAAGTTCTGTACGACAAGCCATCAGGAAGGGCACAACTCATTCATTCATTCATTCATTCATTCATTCATTCATTCATTCATTCATTCATTCATTCATTCATTCATTCATTCATTCATGCATTCATTCATTCATTCATTCATTCATGCATTGCATTATGTTTCGGACATTTTTAAAGCATCTGTTTGAAAGTAAAAACATTGCCTGTTGAGAATACATTCATTTAATCTCTTTGTAAGTGCTTGAGGGCAAAACCAAACTGAAAATGACTTTCCGTTGCATTCTATGAGAGTTGTATATGGCTATAAATGTATATCATTTTGTATGGCCTACATTATTAAAAAAAAATATGTAAACATGCCCCTCTGTTTATTTTTTCTCACAAATCGCACCCTGGACATGGTCTGACTGATGGCCCAATCAGGGTAGCCAGAGTAGATTATAATATGCAATATCTTCAGGGAAGCTGATTGGATATCTGAAATGGTTTGATATGGGAGATGGAGATCAAAGGGATTTAGTAATCATTTTCACAACAACAACACTTATAATATTCTGGGTAATTGTAACATGGGTAATTTTCATAGTGACTCAACCGTGTGTCTCCCAAGATGTCCTACAGTAATATGGGCATGTCGCTCAGTACCTTGGCCGATACCTAACGGCTTGAACAGGAAGGAGGGCTGCAGCGTCTTTGTAGTGTGAATCCAGTGTTTTTGAAGGTGCTCTTTGGATATATGGGAGCCAGTTGAAAAAACAAGGAAGTTCCAGGCACTCTTCATGTATAAAAAAGCTTTAATAATTCGCTTAGTTCATTTTAGAACAATTAAAAAACACCAACATGTTTCGGCCTCTCTATCGGCCTTCTTCAGGGCATACAAACAAACAAATGGGTGAACTGAGCTATATTAAAAAATGGAGGCTGTGCTAATTGCTCTATCAAGCTCAGGTGTTAGCACCTAGTCAGCCTGAGGTCCAGCTGTCACAATTGCATATGCCTCTAGACCTGGAGGTCTTCCAACATCTAGAGTCCAAGACTGACATGTAACCCATAGTTACATAACTCTTCATATAGGCTACATATACATTTTTAAACTAGAATAGCAAAAACACCAACAAAAGATACTCCCATATTTACAAAAAGGAAACCATATCTATGGTATCATTCATCCCTGGATAAGCCATGGCTTTGAGTTTGTATATCCAGCGATTCTATAATTGATTCAGTGCTCTCGCTCTATCCCCTCTTCGAGGATTGAGGGGGGCATGGTCGATTCCTAGAGCTGTATAGTTTTGGCTACTTTTTTTACCATGGTATGTTTGGTATCATTCTCTTCAGCACAGTCTCACATGACCTGACTGTTTTTTTTAAATAATAATATTATTAAAAAATATATAATTTTCGAATTTCTCTCTTCAAGTTCGAATCTCGTGTTTTTATGCAAAATCGAAATTACAGTTTTTCTCAATTGCTTTGGTGCATTTCTCTGATCAGAATAAAAATTCTCATAACTGTTAGTTCAACCTCCACAACATTTAGTCATTTGTGCACACATCATAGGAGCAGTTTCTCATTCCTCCGAACAAATTGCAAATGCTTTTGGACATGCATCAATTGCTTTCATACAATTCTCTGCTGTTTTATAACATTATAATTTGCTTATGTCATGTCAGTCAAAATTAACTATACTTATGACTGCTGAATAGTCATTCCCTATAAAACGAATAGTCCTCATTTCATTGCTTGAGTCATTACATACAAATATGTTGACTATAGTTGTCAAAATCTGTCTAGCAAATTGTATACATTTCTTTATCATTTCTTTCCTGAAAATGTCTCCCAAATTGAACAATTTATCTCAGGTGAACCTCACTGAAGAGGAAGAGTGTGTGAAGCATTAGTTGTAACCAATGATAAGCCACTTCTCCACAGTCACTCAGAGCTGAATCTCATGAACCCTCAGTTGACAAGCATATATGAACCGAGCAGGACATAGTGTGTACCATTTTGACAATACTGTGACACAGAAATGGAAGGTCAGCATCGTGGAAGAGGGGTGAGGATGCGGGGAGGAAGGGGAAGGGGACAAAACAGGGGAAGAGGAAGAAGAAGCCATTCAAGTACATAGGCAGATTCCTGATGAAATTAGGGCTACAATTGTGGACCAAGAAATGAAATGCGCATGAAACAATTGTACAATGTGCCATTTGACCGGAACAGCGACAGAGTGAACGAGACCCGTCACCAGTATGTACAGGTAAAACATTTACTGTATGTGTTCTATGCATACTCTAATGTTCAGTGCTGTAAACTGGTTACTTTGTGTAGTGCCATGCAGTACACTTACATGACAGTTCATACTGTACAATATGTTATCCCAAATGCATTATGTTACACAGGAAAAGTTTTTATAGTTTTTCTCTCTCTCTCCTCTGGGATAAAGCGTGTACTGGAGCTGGATGCCAGGGAATCGCTGCACACATTCATATACGTTGAAGAGGCGGGTTTCAATTTGGCAAAAGGTAGAACTTAGGGTGCGATCCACGGGGGGAGCTGGGTGAGCCATGGCTCCCTTAGATCAGACATCAGCTCCCCTGAAAACATGATTTGTGAATCTTTGGGGGGTCTCTAAATTACTGAAAATAAATGCTACTTTTGCCATGCATTTCTCATTTTCTGTAATTTTCTGTATCATCATCGTGTATAATAATAAACGTATGCTATTTTGGATGTATGATTAATGATTTGCGCACTAATTCACACGTAATATGGCAACATGCATGCTATTCTTGCAATTACCATTCGGAGCGCGGCGGCGCTGCAGCCTGCACGCACGCACGGCACAAATCAAACTTGACGCACTTTGTAACCTGTGGCTGTGACTTGTTGACACAGTGATCGTTTTGACAGCCAGTAAATAAGGTCACTCAGGAATGCATAATGTCTAAACGAAAACAAGTAAGCCTAACCAATTTTGGTTTCACGAAGACAGTGAAGCTGACAGAGCAGCAGGAGGCGGGATCATCTACAGGCGACGCCGTTACAATTACACCTGCTGCTGGTGCTGCTCCGGTGGGGACTATTATTAGTATTATATCTTTGACAACGCCCGGTGACCGTGCCGGCGCCTGCGGTCGTATCAGAACACAGGATAGGCCGAGAGAAGAAGCTGGAGATGGGGGTAATTTGGGTAACAGCTTGACAGAAGATGAAGATGCTGAAGCTGAATATAACCACCCCACCACCACCACCTCCGAGTCCTCTCAGACTCTCCCGCCAGCGGCAGGGAGGGGCAGCCCCGGCAGGGTTGGAGGAGGAGGAGGGGCTGGTGCTGCTGCCGGCTGGAGCAGCCAGCAATGGAGAGAGTGGAAGATCCGTTGCCCATGGCTGTTCCCTAAGGATGGAAGCTTGGGTTGCACAGTATGTAGAGACGCAAAAAGTCTCATTCTTTCTGAAAAGATAATTGGCACACATTTATCAGAAGAGTGGATGAACGGGGATGTGAATGCAAATGCACAGAACAACTTGCGCAAAAAAATATACAAGCATCGAGATACCCTATCACACAAAAGGGCAGTTGAAATCGCAGCAATTAAACAAAAGGACATTCTGCCAAACAAGGTGCTTGAGATAAATTCCAAATTAATGGAAGAAACACAATTTTCATTCAGAACCGCCTATATGGTGGCCAAGGAAAGGCTGGCTTATAAGAAACTCCCACCCTTGATGAAGCTCCAGGAACTCAATGGCACAAAAGTAGGCACTGTACATAGATCCGATAAAGCGTGTGCTGAAATCATAGCCCACATTGCACAGCAAATGCGGAAGAAGTTTGTTTCTAATATTAAAGAGATGCATTCAAAAATAAGCATCACCATTGATGAGAGCACAGTGCATGGATGTGCTTATTGCATTATATATGCAATATGTGATGTGAGTGGGAAAGGAGACGTGGACAATGTGTTTTTAGATATTGTAGAGCTGACACATGGCACAGATGCAGAATCCATCTACAACAGCTTGAGACAGAGCTTTCGCCAGGCGGGATTAGATGATGAGTTTTTGAAGACACACCTCATCAGCATCGCCACAGATGGGGCTTCAGTTCTCACCGGCAAAAACACTGGAGTGATTGCAAGGCTTAAACGCGACTTCCCAAACATTCAGTCCATACATTGCCTGGCCCACCGCCTAGAATTGGCAGTCCACGACTCGCTGAAAGACGTTGCTGGATGTAACCACTTCGAGTTTTTCATCGCCAAGCTGTACTCTCTATACCACCAGTCCGCAAAGAATGCGAGATTACTTGAGGAAGCAGCTGCAGATCTAAATATGCAGATTTTGAGAATCGGGCAGATCTTCACCATCAGGTGGGTGGCGAGCAGTTTTAATACTGTAAAAGCAGTCTGGAACAACTACCCTGCTTTAGCACGCCACTTTAAAACGGCAAGTGAGGACACATCTCGCAGTGACACTGAGAGGAAGAAATTCCTGGGGCTCCACAAACACCTCACAAACTCTGGGTTTTTAGTTGATCTGGCTTGCATGAAAGACATTCGCCGTGAGCTGCAGGGCCTGTCACTGAAATTTCAGCTAAGAGACATGAGTCTAGTGGATGCTAGTCGCCACATTCAGCAGTGTATTGATGTACTGAAAGCCATGAAAGTGAGTGGAGGAAAATCAGCACTGAAGGCCGGACAGCGCATGTCACAAGGACTGTTCAAAGATGTTGAACTAGTTGAGGGCAGGGGCAAGATTAATCAGAGTCAGTTTTATCAATCTGTGATTGACAATCTCACAAAGCGAATGCCAGAATCAGACCTCCTCCATATGCTGAAACCCCTCGACAAGCGTTTTTGGCCACAGGACCGCAACACACTGATCCTGTATGGAGAAAATGAGGTACGGGCCCTTGCTAAAATACTTGGAGAACCTACCAGAGAAGCGGTTGAGGAGTTCCGCAACTGGAAGCTACAAGATGAAGCACCAGGCAAAACACTGGAAAAGCTGTGTACAGCAAGCAGGACATACCTTCCCACCTCATCTGAGTGCGAGAGAGGCTTTTCAGCCGTTAATGACACTGACAGCAAGACCCGCAATAGGTTGCGTGAAGCCAGCCTCTCATCACTCCTTTTTGTGGATCTTAATTGACCCCCGTTGGAGAGATTCGACCCAATGCCCTTCATCACGTCTTGGATTAAAGCAGGTCATCGTCAGTCCACATCATGGGCTGGTGGACGAGCAGCAAAGGCAGCTGATCCCAGGCATTTGTGGTCGCTTCTGTGTTAAGGTAAGACCTGCTTTTCCTAATTACAGTAACTGTATTATTATCATTATTGCTCATTTATAACATTTCTATGGAGTAATGCTGAATAAAAATGCTAAACATATATGTATTTATATATATATACTCAAGCCCGGATTAACCACCACATAGCCTGTACAGTTTAATTATTAATTAATTTGTATTAAACCCTGGTATTTATGCCTATTTGTGACAGTGGTACGTGCCATGAAAGGTTGTTTAAAAAAAATTACCTTTTACCTTGGCTCTCATCATCAGATGCCTCCACCCTGCTGCCTCCACCCTGCTGCTGCTGCCTCGGGAACAAGAAGTTATTTTGAGCCTGCAGGGCCTGCTCCCCAACACAACATGTCCAAAACAGATGTTAAGATGTTGTAGATTTGTAGATTCTTGTGTCTTCTTTGTCTTATGTTGAATGGTTTGTCGCTCCATTCCAGGGCACATTTCCCCACATGCCATGACCCGACCACATCTATAGGCATTATCACTTGTATTGATCCAGATCATTCAGATTTCGTACCACATCCAGCCAGGCAGGAGATGCCCACAACTGTACCCAGCTGCCCTGTCATGAGGCCATTGGTTAAGAACAGTATAGATCCTAATCAAAAACATTTCCAAAGAAAGTACGACATGATTTTTGATATGATAAAAAGTACAACACGTTTCTTTCCCTAAAGGTTTCCAGGATAGACTATGGTGGAGTGTGCACCAGAAGGTATTCCACATATTCCTTAAAGTATACTATGGTGTCAAGTACACCAGGATGTATTCTACATGTACCTTAAAGTACTGTATACTATGGTGTCAAGTACACCAGGATGTACATGTACAATGTACCTATGTGTATATATATGTGTGACATATCCTATAATTTTTCAGTGGTTTAGCCTTGAGTTGTGTTCAAATCAGGCTTATTTCCAACCTACTGTATCTCAACCAAAATATTTTGATTGGTTGGTGGCGCCGCGCCCCCTGGTGGAGAGAAGGAGAAGAAGAAATGTTCTTTTTTGGATTTAGATTTTGGACTCTAAAAATACAATAAACATGTTTAAAATAAATAATAATTACTATGTTTGTTTGTGTTTAAAATGCACAATAACGTTATAATATATAAAATATAAATCATTGTTTTGAGATTCACGTCACTCACAGTGGTGACTGTGGTGGGCGTCAGCGTCACTGCAGGCAGCCAATGTATCGATTCGTCGCAGCCAATGTAAATGCAGCAAGCAAATAAATGTAGCCTATTAGGGTCTTCAAATATGATATGAACTATGGGCGCGTTTCCTAGTGGTCGAAGCAAGCTCAGTGACTCGTCAGTCGAGAAAATAATGCTTGGGACCAGGAGTATTTCATATGGAGTTAGTAAGTCAGGAGTCTGAGAGATAATCATCTATCATCTATCTAACTAAATGGATACTTTTTTTTATCATGGAATGTGCTGTGGAAGCCCAGACCGTCCAGACGGCCGGACCTCAACAAGTGAGTTGTCTATTCTGTAGTTACTGAAACGTGAAACTGATTGAATATATGACAGGATTCAAGAGGTTTATTTGTCACATACATACATACACAAGGCCTACCTACTACAGGCTACAGACTAGTAACGTCTGCGATCACACAGTCCGACTCCTCCCTGAGAGGCGCGCCGCGCACCCCCATACAACACACAACATCTGCTGACTTTTTTATACACTCTTTACAGGGACATAATCCCTGAGAATGAGAGGGGTCTAAATGGAGACCATCTGAACAAGTATG